>NW_028318504.1:7045000-7345000 GCF_062004578.1 Staurois parvus
TTAACAACTTGTTACAAATGCACATGCAAAGTTTAGCAACAACATAGAATATAAATATTATTTTAAAAAAATGACAAAGTTAGGATGCCTACTTTCTTAAACCATCCAAAAAATCTCCAAAACTTCCCAACCCTTTAAAATCGTTCCAGCCATCTTTGGCTATGAATCGAGCTCGATCTTGTAAAGCATTTACCTGAGCTCTATGATTCTGAATGACTTCAATGTAATCTGGAATCTCAGCAGATGTGTTATATATCCATGTACAACACTCATAGTCAGTAATAGACTCACACCCGGTCAATGCTGCACCCATTTGTTCTATTTTCATATCATTCATGAGCACCTGTTTCCTCAATACAACATTCAAATAATTTTTTCATCTATTCTTAGTGATATTTACTTGTATAAAGTTACCATCCTCAGTTACTTTCCCATTGGCATTAAGTTTAGACTTTAAATTTAGACTTACTACAAAATCCTTTTCTTTATTTGATTTGTTACCTAAATGAAAACACCATTCAGGTTCCATAATAACTCCCAACACTTCAAATTTAGGTCTTGTAGTAACATTTGTAAGGATAATATTCAGATAAACAATAAACATTGATGTCACCTTTTTTGGTGCAGCATACAAATGAATATTCATTATTTCAGGGTGGAGCATATTGCAAACCCAACAATTCTTGATTCCGGAGAGCTTGACATACCTGTACTTAAATTTCAACAGTGACATATTTTCAGTCAATGATCTTTTCTGCTCTTTTTTATTAGTTCAGTGTCATTCACAGTCTTACTGTTGTGGTGACAGATTGGTGGCCATTCTTCTGAATTATAGTAGCAGTGGCTAGCCCAGTAAGCCACTGAAAAAGTTTTCACTGAGAGAAAGTTCTTCCAGGCCATCTCTGGATGAAGCAACATCCCGAAGATTGGAGGGCGTTGATAGGTCTGTCTCTTTTTCTTGTTCCATATTTTGCTTCTGGTTATTTGGTGGTTGCAGGATCCTCTTTACTCTATAAGCATGTATCCAGACTTTGGAATCAGCAGTCAAAACTGCAGTTCTAATCACAGCCGTCACGATGGTGGGTTCCCCATATGGCGGATCTACGGTCTTGTGTCTGTGAAGTTCTTTAACCACTATCCGATCTCCTGGCTTGTATCATCTGTGGGAAAAAAGGAAACAAGAGAGAGACATCACCGTATACAGCATTCAACACCCTAATCAATTCCTGGACATTTCTTTCCTGGATTAATTCTAAATCACCTGGTATAACTACCAAAGGACCTCTTGTCCAGAGGTTAGGGATTGGCCTGCCCATAAAAATTCCAAAAGGAGAAAAATTGGTGACTTTATTAGGTGTCTTCCTCATTTTTGCCAGGACAGCTGGCAGGCACAATTCCCATCCCTTAAATGTCCCACCTGTTGCCTTCCTTAGTTTTCTTTTTTGGAGGTTCCTATTTGCCCGTTATACCTGAGCAGGACTCTGTGGATGGTAGGGTATATGTAACTTCCAGTCAATGCTCATCAGTTTGGCTATCTCTAGCGTAACCTTTGAGGTAGATGCTGGTCCTATGTCTAAGTCTATACTTACCAGACATCCCCATAAAGGGATGACTTCCTTTGCAAAAAATATTTTCTTTATTTCATCTCTCACTATCTGCCAACCCCGATGTCCTATGCCATGGAACTGTGCACTGTGACGTGGGAGTCCTGTTATACCTCCTTTTGACATTAGACCATTTGCGCTGTCGTGTGCTGCGTAGTAAAATTTTTAAGGACATGCAGTACATGATGAGTAGTATAAAGGATGGTTTTATGTCCCAGAGTCACACTCATTGAGTCCTCCACCACCATGGCACAGATGGCCAGGGCTCTCAGAGATGCCCTGTACTGGACTTGGAACTACTTTTGAAAAATAGGCTACTGGCCTCATGTGTCCTCCATGATCCTGAGCGACCACGGTTTTACAATTGTTACAAGCATACACAGGAAAATCAACATTGTAATTCACAAAACCCAGATCAGGAGAGGAAACTAGTGAGGACCTCAAGGTTTGATAGGCATTGGTGGATTCTTGGTCCCACTTAATGAGGTCTGAAGCCTCAGTCTTATTGTACTGCTTGAGTATGTTGTCATAATGGGAGCAGTCAGGTATCCATTGGTGACACTAGTTGACCATACCAAGGAAGGCAAGCAATTCCTTTTTAGCTTTCAGGTGGGGCAGACCTGTAATGGCTTGGATCCTAGACTGGCTCACCATTTTGGTGCCTTGTGACAGAGTGAAACCCAAGCAATCCACTGAAATTTGACAACATTGTACCTTATGCCTTGCCACCTTGTGTCCCTTTGCACCCAAAAAATTTAACAGAGATATACTGTCCTGCCTACAAGCCTTCCTGTTGGATGATCAAAGTAATAAGTCATCCACGTACTGTAGCAACGTGGAACCATGGCAGGGTGCCCAACCCTTCAAGGATTCTTGGAGGGCCAAGGAATATACAGCCAGAGAATGCACGTAGCCCTAGGGAAATCTGGCCGAGGTTAACTGTTTGTTGGCCAGAGTAAAACTTAACAGTAGTTGTGTCTCTTCATCAACTTGGATGGAATAAAAAAAAAAGCATTGCTTAAATCGATCACAGTATAACACTGTGTATCGTGTAGAATGGATGTAATCAATGAGGGCACATCTGGGACAATGGGTGCTAATCTCCTTTTCGCCTATTTCTGTTGCTACATCTTTCACTAGGATTATAACTATTTTGTAACCCCTGAAACTGTGTTTTGTTGGTAGATTTGGGGACCTCAAAACATCCAGTGGCGTCTTTCTCCATCACTTCTTTTTTCAAATGTACCTGCATCCATCTCTGTCCAGTTTGAAATAAGCTGTCTTATTAGCAACAAAATCTCAGGTCTGTATCCTGCAATCAAGGTTTGGATATATATAGTGCCCATTTCTGCATTAACCATATCCATCCCAGCTTCTTCCTTCCAAACTTTTCAAAATCTTTTCACATACTCTGACACTGTCTCTTTTGCTCCTTGCTTACAAGCAGCAGCAGTTGCTAACGATTTGCTACTCTTCCATATTCTCTCCATCTTGGCTGTCACCTCCTCCCACAACTTTTTCTGAGTGTCTTCTTTAAGCCATATATGAGTGGCTGTCGGGGTTCCAGGATCAACTAGAACACGTATTGTAGGCACCTTTGTCCAGTCAAACCCTGAGTCCATGTCCTATCACAAAATCCCATCAATTATTAATTTAATGTCCTGTTGTGAGCACTGTCTGCCTCGTGTGGCTCTCTTTAAATAATTTATGCAGGCAGTTGGATTCTTTCTGGGGTCTGGATTATTCTTTGTGATGCTTTTCATACCCGCGGACCACTCGACAATATTTTCTATGAAAGGAAACCACATAATAATCATCCCATAACAATACCATTATCACATATTTCTTACAAGCTAACCTAGACAATTCAGGATATTTTGTCTCTTTTTTCTTAGCAATGTCACTTAACACTTTACGCAGAAGCTTAGGAATGTTTGCCAGAGGTCCCTTACCGTGTACTATACCCATCTTGAAGCAAAACAGCTGTTAGGCAAAGCACTAAATTATTACAGTGTCAGCACTTATTCTCTGAAGTGTAGAGGCTGCAACACCGACAGAACCTTCTCAACAGTTCAGGAGTTTAAAACTTAAAAGTATGGACACTTATAATATCCCTATTCTGTAACACAAATATGCTACACAACAGTTTCTTAACATACAGCAAATAAGCATTTATACTTCTAAAATGGCAAAAATAAACGTGAATTCACAATATTATAGGCAATTTTTCCCAGAGGTTCCCAAAACCTCTGAATTCCCTTTGAGGTTTCAAACCTGAAAGACTCTCAAAGGGTGATAATCAAAGGTAAAGGCTAAGACGTATAGCTCAACTTACCTGACCAGCCACGCCTTTATCCCACTTCTGACACCAAAATTGAAACAATCAATTCCTGTCTGTAGCCCAAACTGTCCTCGAATATTTTCCCCACCAGGCCTGGAAGAAATAAAGCTCCAGACACCGAAGTGCTCAAGCTAAATCTCTGAAAGTTTAATGCATGACAAGAACTATTATACAGAACACAGTGGGTGTTGCTTAATTTTAGGATGACCAATACCACTATTATCAGTATAGTTAAGTGAAGAACAGAAACTACAAATAGCTTAGGGTTACCATATAACATAGTTGTGTTTACTGTAAGTTACAAGCGAAACTCAAAATTGAAACTAACTGTTTACACATCTAGAAATGCAGGCATTATACAAAATGGATGCCAGTAAATAAGACATAATTCCTTACAACCACAAAGTTGAAAAGGGGGGAACCATCAAGTTTGCACAAGGAGGACATTGTGGCCCTCAAATGGAAGAATATGAGGGATGTCTATGTCCTTTCTCCTATCCACCAAAGCACCTCAGTGGAAATCTAGGGAAGGCACATCCTGATCCAAAATCCTCATTGAATACACAAATTAAATCTAAACACCAAGACCATTTCCCATTATTCTCACCCACAGGAGAAGGAGTAGAATGCTGTGTTAGAAATTTTAATTGATAACTGTATAAAAAAAATTTCTTTCCATTTTTTCATGTACCAAAAAAGTACATTTTCAAAAGACTCACTATGCCTTTTAGAAAATATATTGGGGTGTTTCATTTCCAAAATGTAGTCATTTTGTGGGTGTTTTTTACTGTCCTGATGCTCCAGGGTCTCGAAAAATGTGATAGGTAGACATAAACTTAGATAAGTAATTTATGACCTGAAGGTGCTTCTTGGTATTTGAGTCTCAGGGAGATCTTGCCTGGTCTTGCGTATGCACCATACCTGGTTATGGTTTGTTATCATTCTATATCCAATCAAGGCAAATCTGGCACAGCACATGAACTGATTGTGTGCATGTGCTGTGCAAGACCTGCAGTTTTTTATTCATTAACTATCCAGGACAGGTCTTGTACGTTGCATGCACAAGACCAATGCATAAGCTGTGAGAGATCTGAAGCTGTTTTTTATTCAGTAACAAACCATGCTAGATCATCTATGCTGCATTATTGAGATCAGGTGTAGGTGTCATCAGTGAGTCAGCACAGAATAATAAAAAAGAATCTGGCTTTCAATGATGTCTCTTTATAAGTGGCACCATAGGTTTTCCATCCACAGGGGGACAGACTATGGGCACTGCAGAAAACCTAAATAAAAGCGCATTACAAAAGTTTATTCCATTTATAATTAAGATTGCTTTGCCTTTGTCAGTTTGATTAGGAAAGGGGGGTCCCCTTTAACAAGCAGTAAAGTAAGTTGTCATTGACCTCTCTATCTGCCTGGTGAATTCATTCTTTCTCAAAGATCCTCAAAGATCACAACAAAGAATCTTAAGTTGGTTTCAGCCTGTTTCAAACAGCTTATAAACACCTGCTGGTTGAGTTCAGTGAGTTCAGCGAACTTTGAGGACACATTTGTTCCCTATGCTTATAAATACAGAGATGAATTAGGCATTTTAATGGCGCTTTTACTGTTTGTTCAGAATATGTAAGCACTTTAGTATGCTTAGTCTGGACACAGGTTCACGTTACAAGTTGAACATCACTCTCTCAACTATCATTGATATTTGTAATCTTTATATTGCTCACATTAGTAAATAGATAGGAAAGTATATCATATATACTTGTTTTAACCTCTTGCCGTCCGCCTGCTGTTGATAAACGGCAGGGCGGTGGCACTCCAGGGGCGGGTTGCCATTCATAAACGGCACCCGCCTTCTCTAGCTGTGCGCGCTCTCTGGGAGCGCGCAGCACCACGATCCGGTGCCGCTGTGTCCTCCGGACACAGTGAAACACTGATCGTCAGACGGGACCTCTGTGTGAGGTCCCGATCATGTGATCACTGATTGGCGAATCAGTGATCACATGCAAAGTAGTAAGCAAGATGTCACTTGTGACATCATTGCTTACTACGTGTGAAATCTGTGAATGATCACAGAGGTCACATGGTACAAGGCTATTCACAACAGCCTTATACCATGTGACAAGCTGTGACCAATCACAGCTCACTCAGTACTTCTCAATGACTGCAAGAATGCAGACAGAGAGAAAGAGAAATGATTGCTTTTGCATCCTATATGGGTGTAAAAGCAATCAGTGTAAAAAAAAAAAAAAAATCTTTATCACCCCCCACAAGTAGTACAGTGTCACCATGGTGACACTGTACTGCTAGGGTGACAGTATGTAAAAAAATAAAAATAAAAAATAATAATATAAAAAAAAAAATAAAAATGTAAAAAAAATGTTTAAAAATTATAATTTTTGGTTATAAACTAATTTGGATTTTTTTTTTTTACTAAAAAAGTAACAGAATAAATTTTGGCCAAGATTTATGATGAAATATTATTTATTTGCAAAATTTTATAAAAAAAAAACACTTTTTTTCAAAATTGTTGGACATTTTCATTTACATAGTAAAAAAAATAAAAATCCCAGCAGTGAATAAATACCACCAAAATAAAGCTTTATCTGTCTCAAAAAAATGGTAAAAAATTCATATGAGTACAGTATTGCATGACCGCGCAATTGTCCTTCAAAGTGTGATAGCGCTGAAAGCTGAAAATTGCCCTGGACAGGAAGGGGGTAAAAGTGTCCGGACAGGAAGTGGTTAAAGTGTTTTTTTTTTTTCCAATTCTTCAGTTACTACTTAGTTTCCAGGGCTCGGAAAATGATGTCATATGCCCCATGTGTCTTCGAGAGGGGAGGGGAGTTTTTCTCTCCCCCCCCCCACCCTGCATGCCTGAGCTAAGACCAGATGGATTTGAGGAAGTAAATGCCCTATCATCTGTCCTTACTCAAGATGACCATGGCCAGAAATCCTAGGGGGTGGTTTTCAAAGTAATTCTCAGCAAAATGAAGCATGGAGACATGTTTGGATGGAATAGCTTGCTTCGAATATTAAAAATGAATTAAATATTATTTTTGGGTTGTGGTGCCCAGATGCAGTGTAGTACCACTTTAAACTGATGCATCTTTGTGTGGATATTTTTGGAAACGGTTGTAGCAATTGGCTGTGTTGTAGAAGAACTGTATATTCCCCATGTCTTTAGACTTTTCTTCTTTATAATTTTCTTCTGTGATTGTGCTGTGATTATATAGGCATTCAATGTTTTGCAGCAGTCAGTTTGCCTTTATAAAATGAAGCTGTAACTTAAAAGTCAAGAACATGATAAAATATTATTATTACTGCTGTATGTGAACAAATCATTTTGTGAATTGGGGAAATCTGGCAAATCTCATATTCTTTCAATGAAACACATTTTAGTTTCAAGTGAGTATCTGAGTGCTGATTTGGCCAGTCTGCAGAGAATTGTGCAATTCATGAATCTTGATTACATGGTTCATTAAATTCATGATTCTTCACAGACTGTGTATATCTGCCTACAAATTTTAAAAAATGCTGAGGCTCAGAATCATTCTGATTTGTCCATTTTGCAAAATTGTTTCACACATCACTATTAGAATATGCTGGTTTATCAGGACAAGTATGAATTGATTTACAATACAACGGTTACCAAACTTTGGCCACAACCTTTACAGATTCCACATGCATTATTATATATTAGAACCTGTTGTAACCTTGTGCTTAAGCCTTTTCTGCTGCTTTTATTGCTTTTCTTTATAAGCAGCTGAAAAGAAATGTTTTTTCCTAAGTTTCATTTTGTGATAGCATCTACCGTCCACTGTTAATTTGTAAAGTTGGTTGTACCCAAGGTTTTTTTTCTGCACACAGAATATGGACAGAGAGCTAATACTTAGTTTGAGACTACCTTAAAGCGGAGTTCCATCCATTTTTACATGTTGCTGATATTAGAAAGCCCACCCATAGTACAGTTATAAATGGATATCCTTTTTTTTTTTTAAAAATAGTGTACAATTACTTGTGAGCCAGTGGAAGGTGCTCACATATATATCTCTACATACAATATAATATAATAGATCGCCGGCTTCCTTGCTCACCCTCACTCGGTGTGCATCAAAAAACAAACAGTGAATTCATGTGATGCCGCGCTCTATCAATCATGCAACATCAGAGGAATCCACGAGTCCCTGTGGCGTAACGCGTAGGGGAGGGGCAGTGACGTGACCACGCATCCACTCTGAGACACGGCGAGTATTGACAGTGTGCGCAGGCACACCAACGAGGCTGACCTCACCGCAGTCGGCGGTTTTATATACATATACAAAGCGCATCTTAGTCTTTTTACATGTGAGTGCATTACCAACGCACATTAAAGTCTTACACCGCAGATAAGACACTATGCATCGTTTCTTCTTTTTCATATATTCCACTCGAGGAGTATGTGATCAAGTAGCCTGCTGAGGAAGGAAAGGATTCCGTTTATTACACTGACCTACGGTGCAGCTTCTTTTTTTTTTTTAAATACCTTTTATTCCTGTATACAGGCAGCACGTCCGGTCCCAGCCACCTAGGCGATTTCATCATTAGGCGATTTCTGAGGTCTCCTGAGATATCAGCATCACCTATCCCAGCAGTCCTCGGGAAGCCTAATAGTGAAATCTCACAGTATTTTGAGACTGGAAATGATGCAATCGGAAGGAGTTAGGAACCATTTTTGAGAAATAGGATCTGTAAGGAGGAAGTACAGATGCTGTGTTTTGGACACCGCTGGATTCATTGATTAACAGGTTGCCATAACAAAGGGGTGGGAACTTTCGCCAATCCTGCCATTGCTATGGAAACCTGTAATCACAGTGCGCCACACAGTGTCATTACTGCACAGGCACAAGATCTGGAGGTGGATGCAGGGTAGCCAGCTTTGCCGAATTCCGGAAACAAATAGGAGAGTGCTTCAGATGCCCACATCATAAATAGCCGCTGCCTGTCTGCCAGGATCCTGTGAGTAATGACAGATTTAAAAGTAAAAAGAATGATTACACTTGTAACAGTATCCTAATTTGACTGTAAGTAAAGAGAATAACAGGGGTGCTCTTTAAAAAAAATTGCCAAAGAGACTGGAGATCCGCTTTAAAGAAGAACTATATTAAAATTGTAAACCTCTGAACTGAAAAATGAAGAAATCATATCCTTCTATAGTGTTCACTTGCCTCAATCCAAATCACCTAGTGTGATTTCTGGCTGCTGTATCCTTCCCCTGCTATCTGCATGAGTCTCTTCTAACAGTAAATGCCGACATCAAGGGATCCTAGGGGATGTCCCTGCCCCCCCCCCCCCTCTTCCAGCATACAACATTTGCTTGACAGTCTCAGCTGTGCATGTTTCCCTAGGAGATTGTATAGAGGGGGGTGTCCATTCCCTCCACTTAGGTCTCAGATTACACCCAGCTCTCTACTCTATGCTGTGCAATGTGTGATCCCTACCTGAAGGATCTCACACTCCCACATGACTTCCCTCACTCTCCTGCTTTTCCTAATTTCGGAGATATTTTTCCCAATCCTGTCTCTTTGTTATCTCATTTTCACCCATAAACCCTGGACTGTCTCTGCTCCACAATGTCAACATACTGCAGAGCCACTGATCGCCCTTAAGAAGGGGAAGGCAATTCCCCCAAAACGCGTTGGCTCTACTTGTTTGCTTTTATATTCAATAAACTATAAAATTCATCAAGTGAGACTTGCAGCACTCATGTCAGAGCCTGGGTCTGAACCTGGTACTTCTGCAGTGTGTGGCAATGTTTCTTCTTGCTGAGCCAACCAGAATGCTGGACAGCTCCCTTGAAAATTATTTGCATGATCCTACCTGGACCTTGTTTGTCATGAACCTTGAACCCTTTGCTCCTCCCATGAACTTCCTGATATAAGCCATGTCTCTGCACTTCCTGTTTGCCAGATTATTGTACTCTCCGGCCAGTATCTCACTCTTTGACCTCTCTGCTGTCATCCATATTTTGCTACCACTCATTATTGACCCTTGACCTGTTCTCACACTTCCACATTACTTCCCTCACTCTCCTGCTTTTCCTAATTTCAGGGATATTTTACCCAATCTTGGCTCTTTGTTATCTCATTTTTACCCATAAACCCTGGACTTTGTCTGCTCCACAATGTCAACATACTGCAGAGCCACTGATCGCCCTTAAGAATTGGAAGGCAATTCCCCCAAAACGCGTTTGAACTGACCATTTTTGTCTACAACAGCACAGTCTCATCCTGACTGAATGCACTTGCTCACTACAGAATTAGGCCCTATAGGAGAAGTGCAGCCAAAGCTCATTTGGTTGTTCTTCTCCTGTGGATCACAGGGGTGCAGTTAGTTCTGCACTCCTGTGACCAGGGGCGGACTGACCATTTGGAAACTCGGGCACTGCCCGAGGGCCCGGGGTCAGTAGGGGGCCCCATGAGATGCCCTTGGTACCTTTTTCCTAGGCTTTTTTTAGTTTGGGCAAGGACACAGGGGCCCCATGATTCCCTATTGCCCGGGGGCCCCATGAGTTGTCAGTCCGCCCCTGCCTGTGACCTGCTTTCAGCTGACAGCAGGCTAAAGCCTGCTGTTTGCTGATATCACAGAGTCAGTTCAGGCTGAGGAAAGATCACAACCATATGGTAGGGATCCACCCAAGAGCCTGGACCGGTATCTGGCTCAGCCTGTCATAAAGATGCTGAGTTACTGAGTCAGCCGCTCCTTCCCCCTCCACAGGGGGGGGGGGCAGAGCAGAAAAAGGTGACTGACAATCACTGCTCTCTGCTCAGAGTGGCTGGGAGAACTGAGTGATCAGCGGTGTCTGATCGCTCAGTTCTCAGCCTTAGAGTCGGAGGGGGACAAATGGTCTAGATTACCACCTAGGTAAGAATGGTTTAAAAAAAAAAAAATAATCTCATACCTCTCATTTAACTACAATCTTTGCAAGCAGATACCTGAAGTCTCAAATGACCTACCAAGACTTTTCCCAGTATAAAGCTAAAGTTTCCTAAAATATAATTGCTCTCTCTGTGTTGCTAAATAGATATAATTTATCACTCTCATTGACATCATTCAGTCCTCTCCAACTCCTTTCTACCATTTAAAACAATAAAGTCTGTGCTAAAAAAGTATAACAGGCTACATTTCAGCAGCTAGCATTCAGGATTGATATATAAATCCACTGATCAGAAATAATAAATATATTATGTATATCCACAATATTAGCACAAAACATATTAAAAAGAATGTATTCAAATGTATACAAGTCCAACTTGCTGTAACTTGTCTAGGGGAGTCCATGCTGGGATTTATTGCAGTATAAGAGTCTTTTCTTGGCCCTTGGGATATGTAATTTATTGAAGATGTCTGATACAGATGAGGGGATTGTGGGTGTCATGGCCAAGATCTGTTGGTATTTGTAAAATCCGCTTGTCAGACACTGTACCTCCATTTTTGTCCCTGGGATCCGAGAGAAAGGAAAAATTATTTGATGTGGCCCCAGGCTAATACATGCTGCATACAATATATCTCTGTATGTGAGGTTTTTACTCTGGTAAGCCTCTTAATTATTGGGTCCTACACATAGAAATCTCTGCTGTTGTCAGGGACTTCGGGAGTTACCACAGCGCGAGTCTGTGCATGCGCGGTCTGTCTAGGCGCACTAGCGTGTGGGCGCTAGGACCTGGGCGCCCACGGCGGCAATGGCGGCCGCGCATGTGCACTTGTGCTCACGGATGCGCGCCTGGCACCAATGAGTGCACAGGGCGCACTATTTAAACAGGCTCTGGCAATACTCAAATTGCCGTATGGTCTTTCCTGCTGTTCCTGTTATCCTGTGTCCTGAGAGATTGCTAGTTGACGACCCTGCCTGACCCTGATCCGTTGACCGTCTCCTGCTCTGACCCCTGGCTTGTCCCTGACTACTCTTCTGCCTGCTCCTGAATTATTTGACCTCCTGTTGCTGAACCTTTTGCTCATGACCTGGTTACTCTCTGCCTGCTGCCTTGTACCGTTCTGACTCTGCTGTTAACCGACCTGGCTTGTCTGACCCCGCTATATTCTATACTGTCATCCACCCATCCATCCATCCCGCTCGGATCCAGTCGCCACTGTCCAGGGCCTGCCAGTCTCTTCACATCAGGCTCTCCTCCTGTACATACCTCCGGCGGTCCTCTCTACCTCAGTTGGGCGTACCCAGGGGCCGCGACCTGGTCTCAGTTCTGCTCCAAGTCCATCCCCACCATCAGGGGCTCTGGTGAATAAGCAGACTGGGGCTTAGACTCCTCGCCCTGGGGAATCCCATTCTGTGGTTCACTAAAATTACCGCCGGGCGGTACATAACAGAACCATACAGCCTGTATTGTGCTGAAGCACATGTGTGTTACACTTGGGCTTCACTAGACAAGCTACAGCAATTTAGACTTTTATAAGTTTGCACAATTTTTTTTTATATAGTTTGTCCTTTCTACCCTTAACTCTAGTTCACTCTCCACTTGTACCACCCACTAACTCATTTCAAACATAGAAGCAATTTGTGATGAGATTGCCACTGTCCAATTTTCTCCCCCAAATAACATACAATCTCTACCACCACATTTAATGCTCACCTCTTTTAACTCTGTCACTAAGAGGTTGCTAAACTTTTCTTTTTTGTCCAGCTCACTACCTGCTCCCTTGACCCCATTCCCTCACAACTACTGTTCACCCTCTTGCTCTGTTCTACACTATCTCTTGGTCACATCTTTAACCTCTACCTCTCTACTTTCATAATCCTCTCTCCTGTAAAAAATGCACTGGCCACCCCATCATAAAAGACCTTGTTGGACCCCACCAGTATGAATATCCAAAGACCCATCCTGTTCCCATTTACTTCCTAATTCATAGAACACCTAGTCTTCAACCATTGATGTTGCTACATCTCTGATAATAACTAGAGATGAGCGAATCGAAGTAGGCGAAGTGGAATTCGAGTCGAATATTGGAAAATTTTCGATTCGCGCTGAATCCGAAAAATAGCCTACTTCGGAATCGAAATTTTTCCTAAAATGGCGGCGGACATGTGCGGCGACGGAGCGGGGATGTCTGGGAAGGCGCGCAGACAAGGCGCGCTGACCCATAATGCATTCCTTAATGACATGTGATCGCATTAGCCAATCAGCAGCCAGCCAGCCAGCACTGTGTAATGGTCGAGCTATAAATAGCAGCCATTTTAGAATTCTTCATTTGCCTCCAGTCATTCAAGAGAGGCAGACCGCTCTGTATTAGGGACAGAGTTATGGCCACAGAAACGTTACTTGGGGACAGAGAAACGTTACTTAGGGACAGAGAAGCATTACTCAGGGAGACAGAATTGTTAATGAGGGCCACAGAATCGTTACTTAGGGCCAAAGAAACGCTAGTTAGGGCCACAGAATTGTTACTCAGGGACAGACAGAATTGTTACTCAGGGACAGACAGAATTGTTACTGAGTGCCAGAGAATTGTTACTTAGGGACACAGAAACGTTAGTTAGGGCCACAGAATTGTTACTCAGGGACAGACACAGAATTGTTACTGAGGGCCACAGAACTGTTACTTAGGGCCACAGAAACGTTAGTTAGGGCCACAGAATTGTTACTCAGGGACAGACAGAATTGTTACTGAGGGCCACAGAACTGTTACTTAGGGCCACAGAAACGTTAGTTAGGGCCACAGAATTGTTACTCGGACAGACACAGAATTGTTACTGAGGGCCACAGAATTGTTACTGAGGGCCACAGAACCGTTACTTAGGGCCACAGAATTGTTACTCAGGGACACAGAATTGTTACTGAGGGCCACAGAACCGTTACTTAGCGCCACAGAATTGTTACTCAGGGACAGACACAGAATTGTTACTCAGGGACACAGAATTGTTACTGAGGGCCACAGAACCGTTACTTAGGGCCACAGAATTGTTACTCAGGGACACAGAATTGTTACTGAGGGCCACAAAACCGTTACTTAGGGCCACAGAATTGTTACTCAGGGACAGACAGAATTGTTACTGAGGGCCACAGAACTGTTACTTAGGGCCACAGAAACGTTAGTTAGGGCCACAGAATTGTTACTCGGACAGACACAGAATTGTTACTGAGGGCCACAGAATTGTTACTGAGGGCCACAGAACCGTTACTTAGGGCCACAGAATTGTTACTCAGGGACACAGAATTGTTACTGAGGGCCACAGAACCGTTACTTAGCGCCACAGAATTGTTACTCAGGGACAGACACAGAATTGTTACTCAGGGACACAGAATTGTTACTGAGGGCCACAGAACCATTACTTAGGGCCACAGAATTGTTACTCAGGGACACAGAATTGTTACTGAGGGCCACAGAACCGTTACTTAGGGCAACAGAATTGTTACTCAGGGACACAGAATTGTTACTTAGGGCCACAGAAACATTACTCAGGGACACAGAATTGTTACTGAGGGCCACAGAACCGTTACTTAGGGCCACAGAATTGTTACTCAGGGACAGACACAGAATTGTTACTCAGGGACACAGAATTGTTACTGAGGGCCACAGAACCGTTAGTTAGGGCCACAGAAACGTTACTCAGGGACACAGAATTGTTACTGAGGGCCACAGAACCGTTACTTAGGGCCACAGAATTGTTACTCAGGGACAGACACAGAATTGTTACTGAGGGACACAGAATTGTTACTGAGGGCCACAGAACCGTTACTTAGGGCCACAGAAACGTTACTCAGGGACAGACACAGAATTGTTACTCAGGGACAGACACAGAATTGTTACTGAGGGACACAGAATTTTTACTGAGGGACACAGAATTGTTACTGAGGGACACAGAATTGTTACTCAGGGACACAGAATTGTTACTGAGGGCCACAGAACCGTTACTTAGGGCCACAGAATTGTTACTCAGGGACAGACACAGAATTGTTACTCAGGGACACAGAATTGTTACTGAGGGCCACAGAACCGTTACTTAGGGCCACAGAATTGTTACTCAGGGACAGACACAGAATTGTTACTCAGGGACAGACACAGAATTGTTACTGAGGGACACAGAATTGTTACTGAGGGCCACAGAATTGTTACTCAGGGACACAGAATTGTTACTCAGGGACACAGAATTGTTACTGAGGGACACAGAATTGTTACTCAGGGACAGACACAGAATTGTTACTGAGGGCCACAGAACTGTTACTTAGGGCCACAGAATTGTTACTCAGGGACACAGAATTGTTACTGAGGGACACAGAATTGTTACTGAGGGACACAGAATTGTTACTGAGGGACACAGAATTGTTACTCAGGGACAGACACAGAATTGTTACTGAGGGCCACAGAACTGTTACTTAGGGCCACAGAACTGTTACTTAGGGCCACAGAAACGTTACTCAGGGACACAGAATTGTTACTCAGGGACACAGAATCGTTTAATTAAAGAGTATGTCAGACAAAATGCAGAGGAGTGGCAGAGGAGGCAATGTTTTAGGAGCGAGCAGACGTGGCAGCAGAGGAAGGGGTCGAGGCAGCACTATTCGCAGCCAGAGGCTAGTGCTCCCGGTGTCATCCAGTACAGTGAGGAAGAGCTAACAGAGGGCGGTCAGGAACGGGGGGAGACATCCGCCTCTTCAGCAGCCAGGCGAAGAAGTAGTGGCGAGGAGAGTGGCTCGGTAGCCGGTGTAGAGACAGGTCTGTCTCCTGACCCATACGCAGCCGAGGGGGCTAGTAGTGAGGCGGAGACCCTAATTGATGATGATGAGGCTGATCGCACTTGGCAGCCTCGTCGTCATCAGGCTATTGCTTCCGCATCATCAGGAGAAGAGGGTGGCAGCTTGGCAGCGAGCAAAACAGTCGGTGGGTTGTCTCCATCGCCACACTCTGCCATGTGCCACTTTCAGATCTCCTCACACACTGCTGGTGTGTTGAATTTTTTGACATAGGGTGCTGGCAGATTACGGGCCTCCCATAGCTGCTGCCAGGCCCCTAATCTGCCATGGGCCCCTATACCGCCTCCTCATGCTGCTGCCAGGTCCACAGTCTCTCATGCCATGTGCCACTTTCAGGTCTCCTCACACTGCTGGTGTGTTGAATTTTTTGACATAGGGTGCTGGCAGATTACGGGCCTCCCATAGCTGCTGCCAGGCCCCTAATCTGCCATGGGCCCCTATATACCGCCTCCTCATGCTGCTGCCAGGTCCAGAGTCTGTCATGGGTCCCTGTACGGCCTCCCATTGCTGCTGTCTCCATCGCCACACTCTGCCATGTGCCACTTTCAGGTCTCCTCACACACTGCTGTTGTGTTCAATTTTTTGACATAGGGTGCTGGCAGATTACGGGCCTCCCATAGCTGCTGCCAGGCCCCTAATCTGCCATGGGCCCCTATATACCGCCTCCTCATGCTGCTGCCAAGTCCAGAGTCTGTCATGGGTCCCTGTACGGCCTCCCATTGCTGCTGTCTCCATCGCCACACTATGCCATGTGCCACTTTCAGGTCTCCTCACACACTGCTGGTGTGTTGAATTTTTTGACATAGGGTGCTGGCAGATTACGGGCCTCCCATAGCTGCTGCCAGGCCCCTAATCTGCCATAGGCCCCTATATACCGCCTCCTCATGCTGCTGCCAAGTCCAGAGTCTGTCATGGGTCCCTGTACGGCCTCCCATTGCTGCTGTCTCCATCGCCACACTCTGCCATGTGCCACTTTCAGGTCTCCTCACACACTGCTGGTGTGTTGAATTTTTTGACATAGGGTGCTGGCAGATTACGGGCCTCCTATAGCTGCTGCCAGGCCCCTAATCTGCCATAGGCCCCTATATACCGCCTCCTCATGCTGCTGCCAGGTCCAGAGTCTCTCATGGGTCCCTGTACGGCCTCCCATTGCTGCTGTCTCCATCGCCACACTCTGCCATGTGCCACTTTCAGGTCTCCTCACACACTGCTGGTGTGTTGAATTTTTTGACATAGGGTGCTGGCAGATTACGGGCCTCCCATAGCTGCTGCCAGGCCCCTAATCTGCCATAGGCCCCTATATACCGCCTCCTCAGGCTGCTGCCAAGTCCAGAGTCTCTCATGGGTCCCTGTACGGCCTCCCATTGCTGCTGTCTCCATCGCCACACTCTGCCATGTGCCACTTTCAGGTCTCCTCACACACTGCTGTTGTGTTCAATTTTTTGACATAGGGTGCTGGCAGATTACGGGCCTCCCATAGCTGCTGCCAGGCCCCTAATCTGCCATGGGCCCCTATATACCGCCTCCTCATGCTGCTGCCAAGTCCAGAGTCTGTCATGGGTCCCTGTACGGCCTCCCATTGCTGCTGTCTCCATCGCCACACTCTGCCATGTGCCACTTTCAGGTCTCCTCACACACTGCTGGTGTGTTGAATTTTTTGACATAGGGTGCTGGCAGATTACGGGCCTCCCATAGCTGCTGCCAGGCCCCTAATCTGCCATAGGCCCCTATACCGCCTCCTCATGCTGCTGCCAGGTCCAGGTGAACGTAGTCACACAGGGGAGGAACTTCTCAGTGTAATGAACAGAGAAATCGACAGATGGCTGTCTCCGCGCAAACTGAAAATCGGAACCATGTTGACCGACAACGGAAAGAACATGGTGTCTGCTCTGCGTAAAGGAAGGTTGTGCCATGCGCCATGCATGGCTCACGTGTTCAATCTGGTTGTCAAGCGGTTCCTAAAATCCACCATCCCACTGCAAGACATCCTTAAAATGTCACGTAAACTTTGCATGCATTTCAGCCATTCCTACACCGCAAAGCACACCCTCCTTGAGCTGCAGCGGCAGAACGGAATTGCACAGCATCGCCTGATCTGCGACGTTGCAACAAGGTGGAATTCAACCCTACACATGTTAGACCGCCTTTACGAACAGCGAAAGGCCATCACCGATTTCCTGATGTTACAAGCGGATAAAGGTACTCCCCTGTGTAACTTCGATGACAGCCATTGGCAGCTCATGCGTGACACCTGCCGCTTGCTCAGGCCCTTTGAGGAGGCCACGCTATTCGTGAGTCGGCAGGACTATGGGATGAACGACGTCATTCCTCTGTTGCACGTCCTGGAACAAATGCTGTTAACAATGGCTGGTCAGGGTGCGGTAGACGTGGCGCACAGATCTCAACGCCACATGACCCCTGTGGGGGCAGGACAGGAAGAAGAGGAGGAGTTAGAGGAGGACATTTGTGCTCAGGAATTATTGAGTGAAATGGGTGGTTTTTCCACTCAGCGGACAGGAGTGGAGGAGCAGGAGCATCTGGTAGAGGACCCAGACGCACCGTGGCAGTATGCTGTGGAGATGGAGGCAGGGAGTCCCTCGCATTCCTTGGCACAAATGGCCCATAGCATGCTCGGTTGCTTGCGTAGCGACAGCCGAATAATAACCATCAGACAGAGGGATGACTTTTGGCTGTCCACCTTGTTGGACCCTCGCTACCGTTCAAAAATGGTGGCCTTTTTCACACCTGCTGAGAGGGAGGCCAAAATAACGTACTATAAAAACCACCTATGTAGTCAGTTGGTCTCTGCCTTTCTGCGCCAATGTCCATCCTCAGACACTGTGGGCCCTGTGCGCTCGCGTTCCGCTGCCATGGCAGCAGGGGAGGGGTGGGGTGTTAGGAGCAGTGGCAGCTCCACCAGCAGCGGCTGCCTCAGTCTGCAGTCGATGATGAGTAGCTTTCTTCACCAACGCAGTGAGGAAACTACTAACCAGCCGCAGCAGCAGCAGCATCAGGTGGACCTGGAGCAGGAGCTCAAACAACAGGCTTGGGCCTACTTGGACAGCACCCTGCCAACCGAGGTAGACAATCCCCTTGACTACTGGGCAACGAAACTTGACCTTTGGCCCCAACTAGATGAATTTGCCCTTGAAAGGCTGTCATGCCCGGCATCGGAGCACGTGTTTAGTGCGGCAGGAGGTATTGTAACTCCGCGGAGGACACGACTGTCCACCCAAAGTGTGGAGAGACTCACGTTTGTGAAAATGAATCAGGCGTGGATTAGTCTGGATTTCAAACCACCAGTTCCTGACACAACTGACTAAATCCGCCATGAATCATGCCCCAAACATGTGCCACTTTCAGGTCTCCTCACACTGCTGGTGTGTTGAATTTTTTGACATAGGGTGCTGGCAGATTACGGGCCTCCCATAGCTGCTGCCAGGCCCCTAATCTGCCATGGGCCCCTATATACCGCCTCCTCATGCTGCTGCCAAGTCCAGAGTCTGTCATGGGTCCCTGTACGGCCTCCCATTGCTGCTGTCTCCATCGCCACACTCTGCCATGTGCCACTTTCAGGTCTCCTCACACACTGCTGGTGTGTTGAATTTTTTGACATAGGGTGCTGGCAGATTACGGGCCTCCTATAGCTGCTGCCAGGCCCCTAATCTGCCATAGGCCCCTATATACCGCCTCCTCATGCTGCTGCCAGGTCCAGAGTCTCTCATGGGTCCCTGTACGGCCTCCCATTGCTGCTGTCTCCATCACCACACTCTGACATGTGCCACTTTCAGGTCTCCTCACACACTGCTGGTGTGTTGAATTTTTTGACATAGGGTGCTGGCAGATTACGGGCCTCCCATAGCTGCTGCCAGGCCCCTAATCTGCCATGGGCCCCTATATACCGCCTCCTCATGCTGTTGCCAAGTCCAGAGCCTGTCATGGGTCCCTGTACGGCCTCCCATTGCTGCTGTCTCCATCACCACACTCTGCCATGTGCCACTTTCAGGTCTCCTCACACTGCTGGTGTGTTGAATTTTTTGACATAGGGTGCTGGCAGATTACGGGCCTCCTACAGCTGCTGCCAGGCCCCTAATCTGCCATAGGCCCCTATATACCGCCTCCTCATGCTGCTTCCAGGTCCAGAGTCTCTCATGGGTCCCTGTACGGCCTCCCATTGCTGCTGTCTCCATCGCCACACTCTGCCATGTGCCACTTTCAGGTCTCCTCACACTGCTGGTGTGTTGAATTTTTTGACATAGGGTGCTGGCAGATTACGGGCCTCCCATAGCTGCTGCCAGGCCCCTAATCTGCCATGGGCCCCTATATACCGCCTCCTCATGCTGCTGCCAAGTCCAGAGTCTGTCATGGGTCCCTGTACGGCCTCCCATTGCTGCTGCCAGGAGGCAGCAGGGTCGCAGCAGTGTCAGTGGAGGCAAACGGCCACGGAGTAGAGCACCAGCTCCACTGCAGCCTACCACCACGGCCAGTAGTGGTGCCGGTGTGCACGGAGGAAGTAGCAGTGAGCCAGCGAGGAGTAGCGGGGGCAAAGTTTCCTACTCGGCGGTGTGGCAATTTTTCGTCAAGCCGCCCGAGGAAGTAAATGTAGCCGTATGTCGACTATGTGGCCAGAAAGTCAAGCGTGGCCAGGGGGTCCATGTTGGGACTACAGCGTTGCATCAGCATATGCAGCGTCGCCATTCGGTGGCCTGGGAAAACCGTGATAAAGATACGGCGGTTCTGCCTGCCCCAGCCCAGGGTTCCATTTTGTCATAGGGTGCTGGCAGATTACGGGCATCCCATTGCTGCTGCCAGGCCTTAATCTGCCATGGGCCCCTGTACCGCCTCCTCATGCTGCTGCCAGGTCCAGAGTCTGTCATGGGTCCCTGTACGGCCTCCCATTGCTGCTGTCTCCATCGCCACACTCTGCCATGTGCCACTTTCAGGTCTCCTCACACACTGCTGGTGTGTTGAATTTTTTGACATAGGGTGCTGGCAGATTACGGGCCTCCCATAGCTGCTGCCAGGCCCCTAATCTGCCATGGGCCCCTATACCGCCTCCTCATGCTGCTGCCAGGTCCACAGTCTCTCATGCCATGTGCCACTTTCAGGTCTCCTCACACTGCTGGTGTGTTGAATTTTTTGACATAGGGTGCTGGCAGATTACGGGCCTCCCATAGCTGCTGCCAGGCCCCTAATCTGCCATAGGCCCCTATATACCGCCTCCTCATGCTGCTGCCAGGTCCAGAGTCTCTCATGGGTCCCTGTACGGCCTCCCATTGCTGCTGTCTCCATCGCCACACTCTGCCATGTGCCACTTTCAGGTCTCCTCACACACTGCTGGTGTGTTGAATTTTTTGACATAGGGTGCTGGCAGATTACGGGCTTCCCATTGCTGCTGCCAGGCCCGTAATCTGCCATGGGCCCCCGTACCGCCTCCTCATGCTGTGACGTTGCAACAAGGTGGAATTCAACCCTACATATGTTAGACCGCCTTTACGAACAGCAAAAGGCCATCACAGATTTCCTGATGTTAAAAGCGGATAAAGGTACTCCCTGTGTAACTTAGATGTCAACCATTGGCAGCTCATGCGTGACACCTGCGCTTGCTCAGGCCCTTTGAGGAGGCCACGCTATTCGTGAGTCGGCAGGACTATGGGATGAACGACGTCATTCCTCTGTTGCACGTCCTGGAACAAATGCTGTTAATAATGGCTGGTCAGGGTGCGGTAGACGTGGCGCACAGATCTCAACGCCACATGACCCATGTGGGGGCAGGACAGGAAGAAGAGGAGGAGGTAGAGGAGGACATTGGTGCTCAGGAATTATTGAGTGAAATGGGTGGTTTTTCCACTCAGCGGACAGGAGTGGAGGAGCAGGAGCATCTGGTAGAGAAGGAGGAAGAGGAGACAGAGGACCCAGACGCACCGTGGCAGTATGCTGTGGAGATGGAGGCAGGGAGTCCCTCGCATTCCTTGGCACAAATGGCCCATAGCATGCTCGCTTGCTTGCGTAGCGACAGCCGAATAATAACCATCAGACAGAGGGATGACTTTTGGCTGTCCACCTTGTTGGACCCTCGCAACCGTTCCAAAATGGTGGCCTTTTTCACACCTGCTGAGAGGGAGGCCAAAATAACGTACTATAAAAACTACCTATGTAGTCAGCTGGTCTCTGCCTGTCTGCGCCAACGTCCATCCTCAGACACTGTGGGCCCCGTGCGCTCGCGTTACGCTGCCATGGCAGCAGGGGAGGGGTGGGGTGGTAGGAGCAGTGGCAGCTCCACCAGCAGCAGCTGCCTCAGTCTGCAGTCGATGATGAGTAGCTTTCTTCACCAGCGCAGTGAGGAAACTAATAACCAGCCGCAGCAGCAGCAGCAGCAGCATCAGGTGGACCTGGAGCAGGAGCTCAAACAACAGACTTAGGCCTACTTGGACAGCACCCTGCCAACCGAGGTAGACAATCCCCTTGACTACTGGGCAACGAAACTTGACCTTTGGCCCCAACTAGATAAATTTGCCCTTGAAAGGCTGTCATGCGCGGCCAGTAGCGTGGCATCGGAGCGCGTGTTTAGTGCGGCAGGAGGTATTGCAACTCCGCGGAGGACACGACTGTCCACCCAAAGTGTGGAGAGACTCACGTTTGTGAAAATGAATCAGGCGTGGATTAGTCTGGATTTCAAACCACCAGTTCCTGACACAACTGACTAAATCCGCCATGAATCATGCCCCAAACATGTGCCACTTTCAGGTCTCCTCACACTGCTGGTGTGTTCCATTTTTTGTCATAGGGTGCTGGCAGATTACGGGCCTCCCATAGCTGCTGCCAGGCCCCTAATCTGCCATGGGCCCCTATACCGCCTCCTCATGCTGCTGCCAAGTCCAGAGTCTGTCATGGGTCCCTGTACGGCCTCCCATTGCTGCTGTCTCCATCGCCACACTCTGCCATGTGCCACTTTCAGGTCTCCTCACACTGCTGGTGTGTTGAATTTTTTGACATAGGGTGCTGGCAGATTACGGGCCTCCCATAGCTGCTGCCAGGCCCCTAATCTGCCATAGGCCCCTATATACCGCCTCCTCATGCTGCTGCCAGGTCCAGAGTCTCTCATGGGTCCCTGTACGGCCTCCCATTGCTGCTGTCTCCATCGCCACACTCTGCCATGTGCCACTTTCAGGTCTCCTCACACACTGCTGGTGTGTTGAATTTTTTGACATAGGGTGCTGGCAGATTACGGGCCTCCCATAGCTGCTGCCAGGCCCCTAATCTGCCATGGGCCCCTATACCGCCTCCTCATGCTGCTGCCAGGTCCAGAGTCTCTCATGGGTCCCTGTACGGCCTCCCATTGCTGCTGTCTCCTTCGCCACACTCTGCCATGTGCCACTTTCAGGTCTCCTCACACTGCTGGTGGGTTCCATTTTGTCATAGGGTGCTGACAGATTACGGGCCTCCCATTGCTGCTGCCAGGCCTGTAATCTGCCATGGGCCTCCGTACCGCCTGGTCACGCTGCTGCTGGGTCCACAGTGTGACATGGGTCCCTGTACCGCCTCCCATTGCTCCCACTCTGCCATGTGCCACTTTGAGGTCTCCTCACACTCCTGCTGGTTTCCATTTTGTCATAGGTTGCTGTATGGCCTCCCATTGCTGCTGCCTCCACCGCCACACTGTGGTTCCAAACACTGGTTTTGGCCCTGTGACTGGCCAAATGAGTGAAGTGTGCGGTGATTCTAAGATCGACGGCACTCATCAGCATGTCATACTGACTGACAGTATTATTTCTCTTCCCCAGCAGACTCCAAGGGCATTTAAATTAAAGGTACAGTGTTCTGCACTAATATTAAGTCTCTCTGAAGCCTAGAAACACCCTTTTTTAAGTTAAATTCACAGCGAATATATTCGACTCGAATCGAATATTGTCCACGAATTCGCCGAATCAGTCGAATCGAATTTTTGAATACTTCGCTCATCTCTAATAATAACCTTCTTGATCTTTCTTAACACTCCATCAAAACTGCCCTTCTAAAAATCATTATTGACTTATCTGCTAAAACCAATGGCCAGTAATCAGTAACCTTTCAGTTAAATCTTTCTGCTACTTCAATAAAGTTGACCATCCACTCAGAAAACTTCAATACCTGGTCTCCAGGACTCTTCTTCTTTTTGGTTCTCCTCCGACTTATCTAAGCACTCCTTTTATCACCACCTACAACCTTACCTCCTCCTCTCCGCTTCCTCTTTTAGTAGGAAGTCCCAAGGCTCTGTCCTTGGATCCCCTTTGTTCCCTTTCTACACCTTTTTCTTTGCTCAGTTGATAACCTTGAATGGCTTCCAATACCATTTCTATGCTGATGACACTCTGATGTATCTCTCTAATTCTTAGCTCACCCCTTCAGTCTTCTTGTGCATCACTAATCTATTGAATTACATATCAGTATGGATTTGCAAGAAGAAAAAAGTATCCAAGAAGTTCTGGGACTTTGATGTGAGTTCTTACAAAGCAGTGAGAGGACAAAAACATTCAGAGAGCTCAGTTGCTTGAGTTGGTTGCTCAAAACAGACAGCAGGTTACCAGAAAACAAAACATGCACCAATCGAAGAAATGCCAGACCAAATGATAAGAGAGACCAAATTGATTTATTGATTTACACAAAAAAATAGACAACATGGGGGCCATAAAAAACTCCCTCTTCATCAGGACTACAACAAAACAAAAAATAATAGAAATGTGAATGCTACTGATTTAATTATAAGTCTAACAAAATTGAAAATCATGGATAACACAAACACACATGCACACACAGACACACAGTATAAGTATGTATGCATAAATACATACAGATACAAATACATATATGTACACATGCAATAGAAATAAAAATAAAGGCATATCAGTTGTTAAGTGATAGGTCAGATTTGGAATTATTATTTTCAGATGCTACATTGTCCATATATAGTATTGTACCATTGTACAAACAGTATACCTGAAATTAATACTCATGAGCTAAAACAATTAAAATAAAATTAAATTCACCATAATTGAAAGATTTCTAAGAAAAATAGGAACCAAAGGTTAAAAAAATTATTTAATAATATACATCTGTATTATAGAACAACAAAACCCTTATAGTAACTTTCAAAAAAGATACCCCCTCCCTACCACCACCACCACCACCACCACCTTCTCCTTCTCCATGCCCTCTTTCCAGATTGCGTGTTCTCTCCTTTCATACAAAGGTTCAAGGTCTAATCCTGAACTGCAACTTCTCCTTTCAGCCCCATGTCCAAACACTGTCCAAATTTTGCCACCTTCACCTTTGTAACATTTCCAAAATATGATGCCACTAAGCTACTGATTCTTTGTCCTGTTATATCCTTATACTAAATGTTTTGGATTTGTTTAAATTCAGAACTATATCTTGTTGAAAAAAAAAATTTTGTTGAGGATCACAGAGATTGTTATCTCTCATCAATTCATTTCTATCTTTACTCTTTCCATGTTTCTATGTTGCTGTAATCACTTTTTCACTATAACCCCATTCCCAAATTTGATAGTCATGCCCCTAGATTCAGTATCAAAATTAGATATAGCAGAACAATTTCTTTGTTATTGTCCCTTATTCTTTGTATTCTTTGCCCCCTATTCTTTGTATTGTCCCCTAGAACTGACCCCAATAATATTGTGAGGATGGCAACTATCTGCATGCAACAATTAATTGTTTGAGATCGGTTTCCTAAAGGTCCTCATGAGAATCCTTCCCTTACTGTCACCATGAATAGTTAGATTTAAATAATTAATTGTATCCTTGCTTCTATGTCTACACTATCATCTAACAGACAATCCAAATGGATTCCCATCCATAAGATGTGGTGCTCCTTTCACCAACTTACTGTCTATAGATTTTGTTATTCTATATATAGGTGTGCTACCAGAATTATTAATCAGGTACACAAATTCTCAACAAGTAAACCATAGCAATCAGTAAACAACTTATTTTATTTATTTCAGGTACTTATATAGCGCCATCCATTTATGCAGCGCTTTACACATATATATTGTACGTTCACATCAGTCCCTAACCCTCAAGGGGTGTACAATCTAAGGTCCCTAACTCAAATTCATACATGCATATACTAGGGCCAATTTAGACAGGAGCCAATTAACCTACCAGCATGTCTTGGAGTGTGGGAGAAAACTGGAGCACCTGGAGGAAACCCACACAGGCACAGGGAGAACATGCAAACTTCAGGCAGAAAGTGCCGTGGCTGAGATTTGAACCAACGACCCTAGTACTGCCAGGCGGAAGTGCTAACCATTTAGCCACTGTGCTGCCCAAAGTTTCAACATTTCAAATGTATTTGTTTACTGGTTGCTATGGTTTTGTTGAGAATTTTTGCATCTGTTGTATAATTCTGGTAGTGCATCTATATATAGAATAACATAGTGTATGGTTTAGTATTCAAACCAATTGGTTGCTGCACCTTCATTATATATTTTAATATTTTTCCACTAAGATCAAAATACCATTCTTATATTTTATACTGTATATATATATATATAGATTGCCATAATAGGGTGAAAACCTTGCCGTCATAGGAGTGCTACATACATCTCTGGAGGTAGAGTGCATCATTAAACAAAAAGGTTATGTGTCAACTGAAAATAAGTACCTTCAATAATTCTTAATATAGCAAATATTGGTTGTATTCACAACTGTAATCTAAATTGTACTTTAGTGCTTCCAAGGCTAACTCATGTGGGATTGAAGACTAAAGGACAGAAGTATCTCAAGAAATCCATTTTATATCCTCATGTCATTCTAGTTGTTCAAGCTTTTGTATAACATATTTCATATCTCTAAGATAGGAGGACAATCCACCGAAAGTTTAATAATATACCCATCCAGTCCCTCACTTAAAGACCTGAAGATGTTATACTGGCCAAATTCATATAGCCAGTTAATGTTCGGTTTTCTTATGAATTTTAGGCAAAAGGTACAAAATTGGGATGACTGCTGTGCATATGCATGTGCAGGAGATCAACTGGCTTTATGCAGGATAGATGGATCTGAATATATTGGAAGTTTCCTGAGCCTCCCTCTCACAGTTCTTGAGCAGTAAGTACCATGCACAGATTCTAGCCCTTCCCCATTCTGGTCAACACTTAAAGAAAAAAAAAGCAGGCTAGAAATAGGGCTTTAAGTATTATGTTTTAAAAAGTATATTAAATATTCCATGTTGCCTGAATATTCTAAACTAAGACATGATATTAGACAAACATTAAAAATAATAATGCATGTAATAATATCAACTTGGCAAAATTTAAATTTATATGTATTTTGTAACCTTTTTAAATATATTTTTGTAATACTATGTATTAATTACGATTTATTAATATACAATTTTTGAATTTTTAAACCCAAGTATACAATATAGCAAAATGACCGATGTATATTTTTCTTTTCTTTTTGCTTTGAAAGATAATCCCCAGTAAAAAGAATAACATTTCAGCGGCAGTTTGTTTTAGAAAAGCCGGAATCACATTTCTTTTTTCGGTAAGCACTTATGGAAACAGATGTTTTGTGTCAAATGTCCCCAGTTGATTTTTATTCAAGTAAAATCTGGCACTTTTGATGGGATAAAAAGAAAAGGCATATCCATGCTGTTTGGTAATTACTGTTAAATTTGGCTCAAAGTAAAGGACAGCTGGTTACCAAATGCATAGATTACACAGCTGGTCACTTTAGTTTATGGTGAGTAATTCTCACATGTTATTGCTGTTAATTATGAGGATCTCTTAAAGTGGACATACAGTAGTATCAGATATTTTTTTAAGTTCATGATTGTTAAGTGATACGTAAGTGTGCCACTCTTAGGTATGTATTGTTTCTCACTGAGATCACAATACTCCATATGACAATGCCATCATTTGCCTGTCCCTGTAGAACAGTAGTCTCAAAACTGCGGCCCACGGGCTGGATGTGGCCCTTTGCTTTCCTTTATCTGGCACTTGAGTCACTTTTCCTCCATGAGGCATTATTCCTCTCACTGTCAACAAGGTTGAGGCACCATTCCTTCCACTTTCACCAGTAGTGGGGCATAATTTCTCATTATGACACCAATGATGGGCCACAATTCCTTCTACTTACACCAGCAATGTGGCACTTTTCCTCCCACTGACACCTAGGATTGGGAATTATTCCTCCTACCAATGCCAATGATGGTGCATTATCCCTCTTCCTGCTAACCACATGCACTGTGCATTTTTTATTTTACTCCCAATGATCACTAAGCCTTAGGAATTGATAATCATTGGGCATTTTCTACTGCCACTGACCACAGTCCAGCCCCCTAAAGTCTGAAGAACAGTAAACTGGCTATTTGCTTTTTAAAGTTTGGAGACCCCTGCTCTAGAAGAACTGAGACATCTTTTCTAAGCTATCATCCAGGGTCACCATCATATAAATCCTGGCCAGTTAGTGGCTGTGTTCACCAATATCTCACACTAATCAGTCCCTCCTACAGCCTTTTACCAAATGGCTTGCTACAGAGTTACAATATTGCCATTTGATCACTATGGGATAGAAAAATGAGGAAATGCTTCCTCCTGCCTGCAGCAGGCTGATGACTTAGACTTGACAAAAGCCATTGTAAAACAAGGTTTGTACAGAAACAAAAACTCAGCTGCCCAACTTCCAATGCTTTCGGGAGGTATGGGTGATGTCATTGGGTTAGAGCACATTCTAGTTGGATTTCATGTGCCCAGATCTCCCAGGAGGCAGATGTGAGCCAAAGTCATCAGCATCTCCTGGAAGCATCATAGGCTGTCACAAGGTATTATTTTCTACTTTTTTTGTGCAAAATTTCATTTTTTTAAATGGCTTTTAAGCCATTTTAATATGATGAGCAGAGGGCAATAAATAAAGTTGGCCATTTTCAAGAAAGATAGCACAGGTTCATTTTAAAAAGTGGTAGACATATAGAAGATTTTAGAAGAAGGACAAATTAATCTAATACACCATCATGAAAACATTAAAGTATAATACCACTTCCAAAATTAATAAAATGTCAGATCCCCTTGTAGCATAATCTCCACCTCCACCCCTGAAGATGCAAACAATAATAATAGTGAATATGCCAAAATAAATAAGTTGATAAAATAACTCCCTACCACAGATCACAAAAATTTATAAAGTCCAAATAAAGTCCAAAATCACAGATTCAAAAATCAAAAACCACACATATATATACAAAAATGTCTCTCTTGTGTAATAAAGTGATATATTGGAAAATCCAAATAGATAGAGCCTCCCAACGGCTTCCACGACCAGTATTACCTCAAAAGAAAAAGAAACAATCCATAGTGCATTATCCTTTAATAAATCTTAACGTCAATTTGTGAAGTCACTCCAGTGAATATCCCACAGGTGATAAGATAAATTAAATAAAAATAAAATATAAATAATTATAAATAAACTTTATAACTTTTTCTCAGTCAAGGCACCCTGTGGGCAGTGGTGTATTTAGGTTTTGTGCTGCCCTAGGCAACACAAAAATCAACCGCTGCCCACCCCCCCCAATTCCTTGCCCCAGTGGTACCGCCCCATGAAAAATGCCGCCTCGCTGTAAATACACCCCTGCTCTCCACCAAGTATAGTCCCCGCTCAGTACAGACCCCCCCACTCCCTCAGTACAGACCTCATTCCCTACTAAATATAGATACCTCAGTACAGACCCTTCTTCATCATTATAGACCCCCCCTTCTCAGTACAGACCCCCCCTTCTACTTGTGCTAGTAGGGAGGTGGGGTGGTCGGATATGTGCAGGGGGGGCGCTTTGGGAGGGGAGAAGGCTTGTGCTCTTGTGTCAGGATGGATTTCAAAACCATCTTCTAGCATAGATCTTCTCTCCTCCAAAGGTGCCCCCCCCCCCAGCACATATCCTCTTAACCCCCCCAATCGCTCATTTTTTTAACCCCCGCCTTCCTAGTCACTCTGTCCCCCTCCTCTGCCCAGGACCAATATAAGAAACTTGGTACAGACCTCAGATCAGCACAGACATGCACAGTGGTGCCTCTCCTCCTCCCCCCTCCTCCTCCCATGTACATATAGACAGCGGAGGAGAAGGAGGCGGCTTTGGTGCGCTCTGCTGGGAGCCAGCCGGGGACAGAGCTGCGGATCAGTGTCACTGGTGCGGTGTCAGCTCATATGTCCCTGCTGATGGACCCTGCTTTGGTCTGCCCACCCCATAGCAATGTCACTGCACACACAGGCAATGAGCAGAGCTGAGCACCGGACGCTCCCAGTCCCAGCACTCAGATTTCTCTGATCAGCAGAGGCTCCTTCCTCATCCGGCCATTCAGCTCCTCCTCTCTATCACCTCTGACCTGACTGTGTGTACCCTGCAGATAACGGCTCCTGTGTGCACTGCCACATCCTGTGTCACTTCTGCAAGGGGGGGGGGAGGCGGCACCGTCCCCCTGAAAATGCCGCCCTAGGCAAATGCCTTGTTTGCCTCATGGTAAATACGCCCCTGCCTGCCTGTGGGTATGATGTAGTGTGGTGTGCCAGCAGCAAAGAATACATTCAGAGGACAAGGTAGGTAAGAACAGTATATTAAGAAAGCTCTGACAATGTACAATCAGTCCCTAAGAGTAGAAACAGCAGACCAGAACCACTTACAAACAGTAGCAGATGATCATAATCTTGAAATTATGCCAACAGCTTCTTCAGCAAGGAGCAGGAATGAGCCCCGGCCAGTCTACACCCAAATGGGGAAGCTTTCTAAGTGGAGATAGCATAGTCCTTTCACTTTTCCTTCTCCTCAGAAACCTTTCTCTGTCACTGCCAGACAGGTAACCTGTCCCAACACTAGCCACATGCACAAAGCCAAATCCGAGAGGCAGGATCTAAAATAGACTTTGCCCTGACTCAAGATGCAGTCACGTGGGGTGCCAGCATCCAATCGGACAGCTATCCTCCCTGATGACTGCAGGAAGTCATCTAGGAACCAAGTTTCTAATTATGTAATTCCCCTTCTGCATTGCTGCTTCAGTCGAGCACCACCTACAGACGGGGAGTACTGACTGCACCTGCCTACAACCCTTTAAAATTATTCTCAATCTCAAGACACCCCATTCTAAAATGTAGAAAACTAAACATGTAGTTTTAAATATCACAGCAGCATCCACACATGTAGGGCATAAATCACAACATTTAGGTTACAAAGCAAATATATCTTTGCACACTGGAACTGATTAGTATTCTAGTATTTCTTTTCTCTCTCCGTTTCTCTCTTTCTCCAATAATGTGACCCCAGTGTCCTAAAAGGGGTTAAGGAGGGGCACACAAAGATGCTATGCAGGTGCCTGGCATCCTACTTATTAACTGATAACATCATCAGTTCTTAGAATGCCGAACGCTGGCCTTCACAGTGCCGAGGTTGTAATGCTGCACATTAAAAACCCGTGGCTTTGTGTAACAAAATAACAGGATTGATCCACTGGCTGGCTTGTTAACAATTTGGAGCAGTTTTTAGGCATTTTTCCAAGGCACCACTGAAGATGTCAGGAACACACTCTCCATGCCACAACCGGAGCCACATACAGATGTGCATGTGCGATCCTATAGGTGCCCGTCTGGCAGCACACAATGCAAATTCATATGCGCAGCAGAAGGTGTGCACACATTCACTGCTAATTTACGGCACCAATTGGCCTATATAAGTGCAGCAGCTGCACTAGGAGATTGCTGTCTGTTTTGCAGCTCTCCTTGTATCCTTGCGTCTGTTCCTGTACTGTTACCTCTGATCGACCCAGCTTGTTCTGACTTGATCTCATCCTGCCTTAACCTTGGCTTGCTTCCTGGATTCTGCCTCTGCCTGCTGTCTTTGCCTGATCTGTCTCTGTTGTTGCTGATCTTGGCCTGTGACCTGACGTCTGCCTGCTGTTTAGGCCTTATGTTTTCTTCTGCCTGCTGTTTGTACCTGATCTGCCCATCTGCATCCTGCTTTACCAGTCTGCTCTACTGTGCTGCCTGTCTGCTGCCAGCCTGCCTGCCACCAGCTTGCTCTGCTGTGCCACCTACTGAAAGCCTGCTCTGCTGTGCCACCTGTCTGCTGCCAGACTTCCTGCCACCAGCTTGCTCTTCTGTGCACATGTCTGCTGCCAGCCTGCTCTGCTGTGCCACCTGTCACTGCCAGCCTGCTCTGCTGTGCCACCAGTCTGCTGCCAGCCTGCCTGCCACCAACCTGCTCTGCTGTACTGCCTCTCTGCTGCCAACCTGCCTGCCACCAGTCTGCTCTGCTGTGCCACCTACTGAAAGCCTGCTCTGCTGTGCCACCTGTCTGCTGCCAGACTTCCTGCCACCAGCTTGCTCTTCTGTGCCACATGTCTGCTGCCAGCCTGCTCTGCTGTGCCACCAGTCTGCTGCCAGCCTGCCTGCCACCAACTTGCTCTGCTGTGCCACCTACTGCCAACCTGCTCTGCTGTACTTCCTGTCTGCTGCCAGCCTGCCTGCCACCCGCCTGCTCTGCTGTGCCAATAAACTGCCAGCATGCTCTGCTGTGACATCTGCCAGCTGCTCCACACCAGTCGTCTATCCAGTGAGGTGTCGGCTACTTCTGCAGACTGTTGAGGCACCCATACCTCACTGTGCTCTCAGGGTTGCTATTCCATCTCCAGTGGCCCCTGAGCAGGAGCTGTATGAGAGGACTTTCTCTGCACGTCAGGCTCACTAACCAGGTACGTGACAGAATAACCCAGAACAGCACCCTGGTTTTAAAAAGCTTTCCGAGAATCATTACTTAAAAGGAGAACTATGGGCAAAGCTATTTTGGCCATACTTCTCCTATGGATCACAGTGCACTCCTGTGACCCGTTTTCAGTCAACAGTGCGCTAAAACCTGCTGTTGGCTTATATCACTCAGCCAGTCCAGGCTCTGGAAAGATCCCAACTTTAATGTTGGGATCCACCCAGATGCCTGAACTGGCAGCTGGCTCACCTTTTTAGCATGCTGCTGAGAGTCTGAACCAGCCAATCCCATCCCCTCCTCAGTCCAGCGCTCCAGTGAGAGCTTGAGAGGCAGAGCAGAGAGATGGTGACTGACAGCCAATGGCCTCTGCTCAGCGCAGTGGGGAGAAAGCAATCAGTGGTCTTTGAAGGCTCAATTCACGGGATCGATGCTCCATCTACATAGGCGAGTATAGTCTTTTTCTTCATTTAAATCCTGTACTTTTGTTTTAAATAATTGTCTGTGTTGAGTCCAATGGTGAGTCTAACCAGCAAAAGTTAGCATTTTGTGCCTTTATACTTAAAAAAATAAGCCATAATATTGTACTACTACTAATGAATCATAATAGTAGCTTTTATAGCGATATTTTCCAATCTCTTATGACCCAAAATGGATGAACTAATATGCAAAATTAGTTTAGATCAAGTCTGGAAGCATTCCAAAAGATTGACATTACACAGCTGATAAATCAATGTATGTTTCTAGTCTTGTAATTATTCAGCTGGTCTAAAAATGATTTCTGCTGCTTACTTTCAAAATAACTTCTACGCTACAAGGATGTCAGTGTGTGTTGCTATGGCTATTTTAGTGATTTATTTTCATAGCGTAAATATAGAATGATGACCATATATTTTAGAAGCTAGGCCTTCCCTATTTATGTGTTAACTAACCTGTTGGACTGTTTCATGAGCTCCGGACAGGAAATTATGCTACATGTTGGGGGGGGGGGGGAGGGGAAAAAAGACTTGAACAAGCTCTGAGCTGGGGGACTCCGTGATAACCTAACAAGGAAGGTTTGTGCTAGAAGACACTTCACCTGGATGACAATAGCATCTGATTTCTGCATTCGCTCAAATTAGTCCTGATTGCCCATAGCAATCGTATAACCTGAGCTAAGTAACTTTTAGCATATTCCTATTGTATACAAACGATAGTTCATGCTTTTTCTTTAGGAAGAAGGTAGCATTTTGCTTGTTGCATGTATATCTGCCAGTCTTGTATTCTTATAATTGTAATAGTTTGTATGTACAGCATTTGCTGTTTAGCAAAAGCACATTAATAGACTACAGAGGTTTCTAAGCTTTCTTGCAAAATGACCTTAAGAGACGCAAAGAAAAATAATACTGAACACAATGATGCATACGGAAATCTCAATATTTTGCTCTATTGTTGGGAAATTTCTTCAGAACTAAACACAGAATGATTCAATTTCTATAACAAAAATACGAATGTAGAAAATTTACAACCCATCATAACAGAGGATGGAACTCTGAAAGAAATATTCCAGCAACCACCAATACTGGCCTTCAGACAACCCCCCAACCTCAGAAATAAACTAATCAGTAGGAAACTTCCTTCTGATCAAGATGGCAGAAATAATGGAAGCAAACCCTGCAATATAAAACTGTGCAACCAAATCAATCCATCAAAAAGTGTCAGACACTCAAAAGGGATCTTCAATATCTCCGGATCATACAGCTGCACCTCTAGTAATGTTGTGTACCTTATCCAGTGCAGAAAATGCAGCAAAGGATCTTGGCGAAACAGGACAGAAGTTGCAAACAAGGATGAATTTGCACAGACATACCATCAAGGAACATAAAGAAGATGACTTCTGCACACCTGTGGGACACCATTTCACACAACCAGACCACACAATGGGAGACCTCAATATTTTAGTTCTTAAAGGAAATTTCAAATCCATTCAGGAAAGAAAAACTTTTGAACTAAGAATGATAATTCTATTTGACACAAGAGATAATGGCCTTAACTTGGACATGGGATTCCTCAATCATTATCCAACAGTTTTAAGACTATCAGCTCAAGCTTGACTTCCTCTGTGTGTGTTGTCCCCCCCCCCCCCCTTTGATTTTGCTGTGTCTTATCTCTAGCCTATTTTTTTTTTTTCATCTCTTCTAACATTCTGCTAAAACTTTGTGATTTGTATAGTACTGCTTGGACCTTGAAGAAGGGGACATACCCCGAAAGCTTGTCCTCAAAATTGTATGTTATTGCAAATAAAAAAAGTATCACGGACAGTACTCAATTGTTTCTGTCGCAAATGCACTAAAACGGCTACAATCACCTCATAGAAAATTCTAATGATACACTGATTTAAACAAGGATAGGCAGATTCTTCCACACGTTGGTCTTAGCCATAGATCTCATCTATGCACACTCATAGTCAAAAGAATTGACAATTTGCTAATCTTTCAATAAATATGTTCTTAAACTCAAAAGTCCCTAATAATTTACAGTGTATAGAATCTGGAAGTTTTCTCTTTTTCAGGGCTAACAAAACATTGTTGAAATAGAGTAACTCAGACTGAGATGTGGCTCAGCAGTTTTGTTATCTTATTCCTGCTGGATTGTAGCCTTTGATTACTAAAATGCTTTACAATTTCCTACTTCCTGGCACTGGACGCCTTCAATGATTATTTGATTGCCCTTGTCCATGGCTGAACAGATAGCAGTTTTGCTTATTTTATCTCTCCTTAGTCAACAGTAAAGGATTTTCTGAGGGCACAGTAAATTAATCATTCTTGAAAATAGTCCAAAACTTGAAATCTTTGAAACTAACTTAAAGAGACAGAGATTAAAATAAATTCCTGAGTGTTCTACTTAAAGTGTCAGGAAACCTTGAAGTCTGTTTGATAAAGCCCTGGGAGAAAAATGAGTTAGAAAAATGTCTTTTCAATGATTACTTACTCTCCAGATAAGCAGCCATCCCACTCATACTGATTAATAGCTCTTTGCTTTCATTAATATACCTCTTTCACTTGTAGATGCACGATAGATACATGCTGGCGTCTGGCGGGCCGGCTAAACACAATTACTTGGTTGCAATCCAAAATGTGTTTAGCTGGAAGCAATTGACATGCTAGCAAATATATACTGTCCTTCTACAGCTATGATTAGATAGGTGTGATTTTGCTCTTCAGATGCAAAAATAAAACCTGGTAATGCCATTTTCTATCACTGGAACAAATTTTGGTGGGCAACGCAACACCATTCTGCTGGGATTACCTTATGTACAGTGGGGACAGGTCCTAGCCTAGCCCATAATTTTCAGAAAATGTATAAATCCTCTTATATTAGATTACTATATTTGCAGATGATAGAAAATGTGTGTTTGATCATTAGAAGTACCTTCTCTTTACCTCTGTTGTCAATAGGCATAATTCATAAAGTGTCAGAGCCTGGATCTGAACCTGCAACCTCTGCTGTGGTTGGTGATGTCTCTCTTGCTGAGCCACCTGAGACAGGACCCTGTCTGATCCATTGTACTATCCTGCCTTGTGCCTTATTTCTGCTGAACTTTGAACCATTTGCTCCTCCCATGAACTTCCTATTTAGGCCATGCCTTTGCACTTCCTGTTTGCCAGAATGTTGTGCTCTCTCCACCCAATACCTTGCTCTTGTCACTTTTGTTCTTGTCAGTATCTCCGCTACTGCTTGTTACCAAACATTGGCTTGTTCCTCAGCTACACTTCTGCTTAATCCCAACCTGTGACCATGTGTTACCGACCTTTGCTTGTTTACTGACTATGCTTCTGTTTGTTCCCTACCTGCTATATCTGCTACTGGACCCTGGCTTGCTCATCCTGGCGGATGACATGGAGGATCACCTGAGGTGCGTAGTCTAAGTACTAACCGGTGTTCACCAGAGCTCCTTATGGTGGAGATGGGTTTTACAATGTGTTAGTAGCAGAAATAGTTTGTAAGGAACAAGCATAAGTGTAGTCAGTAAACAAGAAATAGGTCAGTAACACGTGGCCGCAGGTTGGACTCAAGCAGATGCTTGATCAGAGTCAAAGCACTAACCAATGTTCACCTCATGCTGGAGATGGGTTCTTTAATGTGTTAGTACTGGTTGCGAGGAGGTGGTGTCCAGTCCAGTAGCAGATAGGGAACAATCATAAGCAGTAAGTAAACAAGCCGAAAGTTAGTAACGTGGTCGCACGTTGGGATCAAGCTGAAGCGTAGTTTTGGAACAAGCCAAAGGTCGGTATCAAGTGGTAGCTCAGATATAAATTGTAGTGCAGCGCTGAAAATGAATTTTGTGTTAATTAATAAACGTTCATAAGATGTTCATCAAAAATCTTGTGCAGGTTCATAGAAAGCTTCCTCTTTCAAGATACACTGATGTCTATGAATCATATAGCAGAAATGCGCACTCACCGACCGCACATAAAAATGCGCATATCTGTGACCATCAACCGGAATAGCTGGCAGCAAGTGGTACATCCCTCAGAGGCTGCCAGCTATTCCGGTTGATGTTCACAGATATGCGCATTTTTATGTGCGGTCGGTGAGTGCGCATTTCTGCTATATGATTCATAGACATCAGTGTATCTTGAAAGAGGAAGCTTTCTATGAACCTGCACAAGATTTTTGATGAACTTCTTATGAACGTTTATTAACACAAAATTCATTTTCAGCGCTGCACTATAATTTATAGTTTGTCTTGCAAGATTATTGTGATTCCTTTGAGTGTTCTAGCTGCTGGTTGTATGAGCACTCGCTTGAATTTTTTCATTTCGGTAGCTCAGATATGAATGGCAGCAGAAGCGACAGGAACAAGATTTTGTCTGGAGAGAGCATAATAAACTGGCAAATAGGGAATCTAAAGGCTTAAAATGGACATTCATGGGAGGAGGGAGTTCAGCAGAAACAGGGCACAGGGCAGGATTGTCCAATGAATCAGACAGGTTGCTGTCCAGCATCTCAGGTAGCTCAGCAAGACAAGACATTGCCAGAAGTAGCAGAGGTCACAGGTTCAGATGCAGGTCCTGACAGATGGTTTAGGCTCCATGCACACGGGGTGTTTTGATAACGCTGGTAACATTAGATGTGTAAAGTCACATAAAAACATGACTTTTTCAGCTTTTTTAAGCATTTTTGCATTAGCGTTTAGTGGAGTTTTTCCGTGTTTGCGTTATTTAGCAGTTTTTAGTGGTTATTTCCCCAAAAAAATTTGGGGGGGTCAAAAAAAGTTCAAAAATGCCACTTTGTGGCAGTTTACTGCGTTTTACTTTGTTTTGTCGCATTGTTCAGCGTTAGAGAGTTTTTACAGCTAAAAAACTCCCACTAGCCCTGGGTTTTTTTTCCAGCCAAAAAACATCCCAGCCAAAAACGTTGATTACAGTCTATATGTGCATGGACACAAAGGATAATAGCTGGGGAGTTTACTGGCTGTAGAAAAAAAAGTCAACAGCCGCTGTAAAAACGTTCTGTGTGCATGAGGACTTAGGATTCCAACATGCCTTCATACAGCAAATGTCTGTGAGGGTGACAGATCCATGTACTTAACTATGAAAAAGCAAGAGAAGTCGCACACCAGTTACCAGCCAAATCGCCATGTATGTGTGAAACTCCTTTGATTCTTAATAGTCATTTTTGGCAGGCTAGAAAACCCTTGTCGGATTCCAGCACCTAGCAGCATTCAAGTCACTGGGTTGCTGTATTGTTGTGCTTGTTGTCTGTGTTATGTTCACAGATCCGTATACTTGTTGGAAATGGGTACAAAAATCTGGGGCATGCACCGTATGTGGACACACACTGATACCAGAATGTCTAGAGAAACACTCAGACCTCAATTCAATTACCCTTTCCTAATGCTGCAGCTGTCACACAGACAGAGTTTTGAAGTTTGGTAGCAAAACCTGATGGAGTTTCACAGCTGTAAGTTCCCCATTGGGTCTGCTCCCCTTGTTACTGATAGCAGGCATGGGCAGGGGCGGACTGACAACTCATGGGGCCCACGGGCAATAGGGGATCATGGGGCCCCTGTGTCCTTGCCCAAACTCAAAAAAGTCTATGAAAAAGGTACCAGGGACATCTCATGGGGCCCCCTACTGACCCCGGGCCCTCGGGCAGTGCCCGAGTTTCCAAATGGTCAGTCCGCCCCTGGGCATGGGACAGATCTATAGTCAGACAGCCTGCTATTGGCTATAGAATCTGCCCAGTGTCTGCTATCAATCATAGCAAGAGAGTGGACCTGATGGAGAACTATAGCGGGACAGGGTGTGTGTGCTATAGGCCCATATTCCAGGAAATCATGTATAACTATAAACAAAATATGTAGTCATGGACTTTTTGTGGACATATAGAAGAGAAACTGAGTACCATAAAAATAGCTTTATTATGTACAGTACCATTAAAAATATATTACACAACATTAAAAATTACTTTGCACATAGGGGTTCACAACACGCAAATGTTCCAATTAAAGTTTACATGGAGGTGACACGTTTAGAGGTAGTCAAAGTAGTCAAAGCACATATATATATACCAAAGGGGAGGGGGGGCTCTCAATAAGTATCTTAGAAACCCACATGGAACAAAAATACATTTGAAATATATTACAAAATATATGAAACATATTTTTAAGAATATATTTTTTTTTAAACATATTCTTCAGATTTTTTTTTTACATTTAAAACATTCACCTTAACATATATTTTTACATATATTTGTAAATGCATTCCAAAAATGTAGATTTGTATTTTTAAAGACATACAGTATATTTGAAATGTATTTTTAAAAACATTTTTCATATATTTTGTAATAAAAACACATTTCAACATACAGTGTATTGATATATATATATATATATATATATATATATATATATATATAAATATATTTTGAAATGTATTGAATATGGCCAAAATTGTAGTATTTCAAATATATGTCAATATATTTGGGAAGAATATTTTTAAAATATATTTCAAATATATTTTTCTTCCATATGGGAACAAACTCAGTTTGTATATATGTATATGTATACAGGCTGGACCAATGTGAACTGAGTTTGTTTCTAAGATACTTATCAAGAGCCCCGTCTTTGGAATATATGTATCTTGACTACTTTGACTACCATGTTGTCTTTATGGTGACTTACTTATATTGGGTCCCCATTTGGAAGTTGGTCCCTCAATTTTAAGATTATGTGTACAATACTATTGGCTATTTACTGAATGTACCTGAATTTCCCACCCGAGAGGCAGTGGCTTCACCTTGGCTTACTCATTTGCACCTCTATAGGCAACACACATGCTATGAATTCCAGTCTACCATACTTGCTGATATTACTATATTAAAGATTAGAATTGGGTTCCAGTGTACTGATTTTGTCACATATACTCCTGAAGAAGGATTCCTGAAACTCGTCAAGTCTACATGTGAGCATTAATCGAAATCTTTGCATGTTGCAAACCCCGATGTGGAGAGTAATTTTGATGTTATGTAAAAGATTTGTAATGGTACATAATAATGTTGTTTTTATGGTACAAAGTCCATGACTACATGTTTTGTTTATCCCTTTGAGGACCAAGAGACATATTTGTCCCATGTTTTTAATTGCCTGTATCATCTGATTAAGAACTTAAAATACTTTTTTTTTTTTTGGTTTCAGTCAAAATATTAGTTCTTATCAACAAATGGATCTAGTTTTTTGCCAATTATTTCATGAAATGGCTTAGTTACAGCAACTTTAAAAACAAAAAATAGATTCTTTTGGCGTTCCGTAATCTTATGGTCCTCAAAGGGTTATAGTCGTACTGATGAACAACGAGTGTCTCAGCTTCCCTTTCAGGCCTCACCCACGTAAAGTCACTGGCTGTTATTAGTCTTTCAGCTGTGAAATGAATGATGCTGGAAAGGATGACTCTAAAGGGTTTCTAGTGGAGATGTGCTGGGGTGTCTTTTCTTTGCTGTATGGAACATACTCAACAGTGCTCCAGTTGGTACCTATTCCTACGCCACACCGCTCAACTGTCAATGCTGTGTCCAGTGTAGACTTGTGCGTTTTCTTTTTTTACAATTCATTTTTCAGATAAAATTTTACAATCTCCAAATGGACATCAAATGAAAAATTTAAATAAAATCAAAGTTATAACGAAATAAACAAATGCATTTTTTTCATTCGGATGACGTCACGTGATGCAATGGTAGTTCAGACTCATGGGAAAATTAATTTACATTTTTGAATTTGTTCTATAATTTGGATCTGGATAATGAATGGATCCGAATTTCATTCAATTTGTTAATTTGGATGCACATGACGCCAGTCAATGTTGTCCAATCAACTCATGCCATTTTTCTTGGTGGGTTGGACTAGCATCTAAAAATATTGAATCCTTTCATTTGAATCTGTTTAATTTGATAATATATCAAATGTATAGCAATCCTCTGCAAAAATTGCAAAATTTTTTTAATCCACGTGGACCAACAAATACATGAAACAAAAGCCGATGATACAAAACGAATTCCGAAAACGAATCAGTCCAACATAACGAATATGATCAAATAAAATTCTTTAATGACTGAATGCTTCTGAAACGGAAATTTCCGGCGTGCACATGCCTAATCCTATGTTATATTGTATAGTGAGGAAAGACAATTCACCATTTGAAACAGCATTTGGGGAGCTGTGGTTGTTCCTTGGTCAAAGATTAATAAAACTCAGAGACTTTATGGATAGGGAACTAATAGCAGTTATTGAAAAAAGGGGATTTTTGAGCTGTTTTTGAAAGGTGAAAAATGTTGCTAATTGTTATACAATATGCAATTTTATGTTACTACACTTTTTGTTGCTACAGTTACTAAAAAACGTGAGAATACCAAGTGTTCTTTGTAATTTAGCTAATAATTGCACACACTGTCTAATAATTGCATGCACTATTTATCCCTGAGAAAGATAAAACTCATTTTAGTTCTTTAGACATTTAGGTTTGATGTAAAATAACATTTTGGATTTGCTGAGAACATTTATTCAACAATAAAATGTATCCTGAGGAATACCATTTACTCAATAATTGTGCATGTATTGTATTCCCCCCATCATCACACTAATGGTGTATTAATTGATTGTTGTTACGTGTAACCCTGGGACACATTCACCCCATTTAATGAATGGGTAGATGTTTCCTAGTGGTGTTGAAAGGCATAATGAAGAAAGAAAATAAGTCTGGCCACTGACAGCTTGATTTTTGCAAAAGATATGACAGACGTGAGCATTACATGGCCTCGATTAGAATAAGGCTTGGGACTTGTAATCAACTGGAATACAAACTGCATATTATCATACAAATTACTGCACTGAGGAGGAAAGCAATCAGTTGGTGTTCATACACAAAATATTGAAAGGCTATCCAATGGATTATATGTTTTAATGACCCTGTTGCAAGATAAAAATAGACTAAACTATAAGCAGCCTAAAAAAAAGATTAGTAGTACTTACAAGGGTGGACTGACAACTCATGGGGCCCCCGGGCAATAGGGGATCGTGGGGCCTCTGTGTCCTTGTCCAAACTCAAAAAAGCCTATGAAAAAGGTACCAGGGGCATCTCATGGGGCCCCCTACTGACCCCAGGCCCTCGGCAGTGCCCGAGTTTCCAAATGGTCAGTCTGCCCCTGAGTACTTACCAATCTACTAGCTGTGTGTGCTGTTGGTATTTAACTGTTTCCCACATGCACTAAGGTTTCACCATCTTCTACATGACACAGTAAGGGCTCACTTACATTTGTGGCAAGGACTGCCGCTCCTCTGAAAAATCTGCATTCACATTGCTTTTCTGAGGTGTTTGACGCCTTCTCATCACCTGTTCTGAAAGCAGCACTACTGGACCACAACCACAGACATTGAATGCAGTTGTGGGGCAGTTGCAGGATGGCCTCATTCATTTGAATGTGTCACATTCATCAGGTTGTAATACCCACCAAACACGACAGGGTATTTAACTCCTGCTGCGGCCTGCAGAGTATTGTGGTCACAGCATGTGTACACCGCTGACTTTGCAGCTTCAATGGGAACAGTCAGGTAAGACCATGGCTCAGGGGTGGACTGACCATTTGGAAACTCGGGCACTGCCCGAGGGCCCGTGGTCAGTAGGGGGCCCCATGAGATGCCCCTGGTACCTTTTTCATAGGCTTTTTTGAGTTTGGGCAAGGACACAGGGGCCCCATGATCCCCTATTGCCCGGGGGCCCCATGAGTTGTCAGTACGCCCCTGCCATGGCTCAAACACATTCTTTACCCCCTCCCCTCAACTGCAAGTGTAAACTAGCCTTGAGTGTTACTGCCTCTCAAATATGGATTCTATGCATTCTATGCATGAAGGTAAAAAACCTTCCAAACCGATCTTGAACCTGCGATGTGTACAAGAGCAGTGGCTTTCCTGACTCTCTCCCTTCTCATTAGCTCAGACACAGTGGGAGGTGCTGCTGCCAATCACGGCCATTGAGGAGTGAACGGGGGATGGGCTGAACCATGCTGTGTGTTTCTTATGGACACAGAGACATGGCTTGGGAGTGAGCATGAGTGCCCCCATGGCAAATGGCTTTCTATGGGGGTATTCGGCTGGGGGGAGGTTCTAGGAGTGCCGGCGGGGGAACTGAGAAGAGGATTGGAACTGCTCAGTGCAAAACCATTACACAGAGCAGGTAAGTATGGCATACATAAAAAAAAAACTGTGCAATCACTTTAAAGTGGAGTTCCACCTGAAAAAAAAAAAAGGAAGCAGCTACAAAAACTGTAGCTGCTGACTTTTAAAATTAGACACTTACCTGTCCCTCGGTCCAGCGGTGTCCTCACATCCAATGGTTTGACCGGCCGTCTTCTTTCCCTGGCGCATCTTCAGTGTGGGCACCCGGCTGTGACAGCTTGCGGCTTCACAGCCAAGTGCCCACTGCGCATGTGCAAGAAGCAATGCATTTTGTGAATGGCCCCGTAGTCTTCTGGGAACTATCACGTGTCCCACAAGACTACAGGGAGAGAGGGGGGGAGGACAACTTTCGCTTCCGATCGCCTAGGCGATCACAGCGGAAGTGGGAGCGGGTACCTGTCAAATTCCATTACCCACTCCCCAAAGGTGCCAATCCTTAATGGGGAGCGGGGGACAAAGGCTTAAAGTGGAACTTCCCCTTTTGGGTGGAGCTCCGCTTTAATCAATTCACACCCGTTCTGGTGAGTATTGCTATATGATGAGAAAATTTCCCGTAGTCTTCTGGGAACTGTCACGTGTCCCACAAGACTACAGGGAGAGGGGGGGGGAGGACAACTTTCGCTTCCGATCGCCTAGGCGATCACAGCGGAAGTGGGAGCGGGTACCTGTCAAATTCCATTACCCACTCCCCAAAGGTGCCAATCCTTAATGGGGAGCGGGGGACAAAGGCTTAAAGTGGAACTTCCCCTTTTGGGTGGAGCTCCGCTTTAATCAATTCACACCCGTTCTGGTGAGTATTGCTATATGATGAGAAAATTTCCCGTAGTCTTCTGGGAACTGTCACGTGTCCCACAAGACTACAGGGAGAGGGGGGGGGAGGACAACTTTCGCTTCCGATCGCCTAGGCGATCACAGCGGAAGTGGGAGCGGGTACCTGTCAAATTCCATTACCCACTCCCCAAAGGTGCCAATCCTTAATGGGGAGCGGGGGACAAAGGCTTAAAGTGGAACTTCCCCTTTTGGGTGGAGCTCCGCTTTAATCAATTCACACCCGTTCTGGTGAGTATTGCTATATGATGAGAAAATTTCCATCATGACCATGTGTGTGTTGTTTCACTAGTACCATGTCAAAAGACTGAAATTAAATATATAATTAGTTTTGTTGGAGCCATTGCAAATAAATGTAAGATTAACAGTACTAGGCGATGGTAAATCTCTTCAAAATCTGATCATTACACTCTGAGATCAAGTACCTACAACTACAGTATGTGGGAGTGCCAGCATATGCTTTTCTAGCTTCATTTTTAATGTACATTCATTTAATAAAACTGTTGTATTCAGGGGTGGACTGACAACTCATGGGGCCCCCGGGCAATAAGGGATCATGGGGCCCCTGTGTCCTTGCAAAAACTCAAAAAAGCCTATGAAAAAGGTACCAGGGGCATCTCATGGGGCCCCCTACTGACCCCGGGCCCTTGGGCACTGCCCGAGTTTCCAAATGGTCAGGCCGCCCCTGGTTGTATTTTATTAATAGAAGGGCTTTACTGTTAAAAAGAAGTTTAAATACCATGCAAAGTTTTTATGCACTTAAAGGGACTAGTAATATATAGGATAATAATATGGTCAATTGATCCTCAGTGAATCACATGAGCTTTAAAGTGTATGTCACCCAGAGGCGTCCCTAGGGTTGGTGTCACCCAGTGCAGTAACACTTGGTGACACCCACTCCGATGATCCCCGCAGAATGGATCGGATCTGCGGACTGAGCACAATGGATCGGACTCCGATCCATTATTGTCAATCCGCAGATCCGTTCCATCCTGCGGGGATTGTCGGCTTTCTATCCAACTTACCTTTTCGTGGAGCGGGTCCAGTGTCACCCCGTATAGGTTGCATGCCAACGATCCCCACAGGATGGTTTAGATCTGCGGATTTGGAAGCATAATGCATCGGAGTCCGATCCATTATGCTCAATCTGCAGATCCCATCCATCCTGCGGGGATCGTCGGCATGCAACCTATACGGGGTGACACTGGACCCACTCCACGAAAAGGTAAGTTGGAAAGAAAGCCAATGATCCCCGCAGGATGGATCGGATCGTCCGCTTGCTTTGCAACTTACCTTTTTGTGGAGCGAGTCCGGTGTCACCTCGTGCGGTCGTCGGTGTCACCCGGTGCAGCGTGCACGCCCCGCACCTGCTTTGGGACGCCACTGATGTCACCTCAACATTTAAGATTCCTAATATGTGTATGTTACCATGCACTTGTATTTAAAAGTATCCTGTTCTCTTTGAATTGCTTCTTTTGTGTGAAATATCTGGTGATCCTGCCATTCCACCTGCTTTCCTATTTTAAGCACATCCATGCCAGCATGGTCAGTTTGCTTCTTTGCATTCTGCTTGGGAGCACAGCCTGTCTGTACTCCAAGGGATTCTCTGCATCCTGCTGACACCCCTTATGTTTCTGAGAGCAGAGGTAATGTGATCACACATAAAAAAAGCATATATGTATATATATACACATATACCGTATTTTCCTGCGTATAAGACGACTTTTTACCCCTTGAAAATCTTCTCAAAAGTCGGGGGTCGTCTTATACGCCGGTATACGGCATGCTGACACTTGGGGGTTTATTTACTAAAGCTGGAGAGTCCAAAATCAGATTCCCTTCTGCATAGAAACCAATCAGCTTCCAGGTTTCATTGCCAAAGCTGATTGGTTTCTATGCAGAAGGGAGTCTGATTTTGGACTCTCCAGCTTTAGCAAATAAACCCCTTGGTGTCAGGGCGGCACTTTTTAGGGGGGCAGCGCGGTACTGCCGCCGCCCCCCCCTTCCAACGGAAGGGACACTAAGTACAGGGGTGGGCAGGGGCTGCTGTTTCTTACCTGGCTCCGGTCCCAGTCCCACGACAATCCAGTCTAGGAAGCGCGGCTGCTCCTTCATTCAGTTCGGCCACTGGATGTTCGCGCGGCTGCTCGGCTCCGCCTCCTCACCGGTGATTGGCCGCCAGAACTGTATCTCAGGAAAGACACACAGGCGGCCAATCACTGGTGAGGAGGCGGAGCCGAGCGGCCCTGCAAAAATCAAGTGAAGGAACAGCCGGTAAGTGTGCCATGCAGAGGTGCTGCTGCAACCACATATGCTGCCTGCAGCAGCACCATACTGGAACAGGGGTCAGCAAGTATAATTGGTGTCAGTGGGAGGAATAGTGCCCCATCATTGGTGTCACTGATACCAATGATGGGGCGTTATTCCTCCCACTGACACCAACGATGGGGCACTTTTCCTCCCCCCCACTGACACCAATGATGGGGCACTATTTCTCCCCCCCCCCCGCTGACAACAACGATGGGGCACTATTCCACCCCCCACTGACACCAATGATGGGATACTATTCCTCCCACTGACACCAATGTTGGGACACTATTCCTCCCACTGACACCAATGACGGGGCACGATTCCTCCCTCTGACACCAAAGATGGGGCACTATTCCCCCCCACTGATACTAATCATGGGGCACTATTCCTCCCACTGATACCAATGATGGGGCACGATTCCTCCCACTGACACCAATGATGGGGCGCTATTCCTCCCACTGACACCAATGATGGGGTGCTATTCCTCCCACTGACACCAATGATGGGGCACGATTCATTGTTCTGACACCAATGATGGGGCACTATTCCTCCCACTAATACCAATGATGGGACACTATTCCTCCCACTGACACAAATGATGGGGCACTATTCCTTCCACTAATACCAATGATGGGACACTATTCCTCCCACTGACACCAATGATGGGGCACGATTCTTCCCACTGGTGTGCTTTGGAAGAGGGGTAGTCTTATACGGCGAGTATAGCCCAAACACTATATTTTAACAGGAAAAGTAGGGGGTCGTCTTATACGCCGGAAAATACGAGATATATATATATATATATATATATATATATATATATATACATTTTTGCCTTGCATTTCTATTTAAAACTGAACAGTTTGTTGCAGCGTTTGGGGCCACTTATACTTTATTTAGGGAATATTTCATGATAGTAAACTAGCATACAGCATATTGTATGTAATTGTTGCGTTAGGTCCTAGGACGGAATAACAAAATAAAGCTTTATAGTGAAAAGGTTTGAAAATGAATAATTAAATACTGAAGAAAATTAAATTGTGTTGATAGAATTCCTCAATATGGTTACTATTGCACGCGGAATTGTTTTATCTATAGACATAAAAACAATATGTCGCTAAGTACCAAATTTTCCATGGAATTGGGGAGAACATTGGGAACTATTTACTAAAGCTGGTTCACTCAGAATCTGGTGCAGCTGTGCATGGTAGCTAATCAGCTTTTAACCTCAGCTTGTTAAATTAAAGTGTTACTAAACCCAGGACCCTGCATTCACTATATCCAGTTTCCCACAGTACAGAACTTGGAAATGCAATTATTTTAGTAAATATAAACTGTTAAATACCTTTTCTCATCAGCAGTTAGAGCAGTCTTGTGACTTCAGCTGAGCACTGGTTAAAGCTTGTAGGAGGAGTTTTCTTTCTGCTCTAGGAGGATGCAGAACCCCTGACCTCTGTCTGGACAGTGCAGATTGGCCCTGTAATGATCACATGCACTCTCCCAAGGAAAAAAAAACTCTCTAGCAATACACACTAAACTGAGCATGTGCAGAAGAGTTACAGGTTTAGTCTGTCTTATCAGGAGATAAGCAGTGGACATTTGAAGAAGAGGAGGAGCAGAGAAGAAAGGATCAAAAGGCCTTTTTACACAATGCAGAGGATTAACCCCTTGGGATCCACAGTGAGTATAACAAGCATGCTTTACTGCATCTACAGACTGATTTTACTGTTGTGGGTTTAGTAACACTTTAAGCTTTAGCAATAACACCTGGAAGCTGATTGGTTTATATGCAGAAGAGCAGAAGATTCTGAGTGAACCAGTTTTAGCAAATAAGCCCCACTGTGTCTCAGAGGTGTGGTACTGTGATTAACGATGGGTAAAGACATCCCTGGTGAGTGATCCAGCCTAGAGGGCATGCTAGTGTTTGGTGCCATGAGTCTGGCACTGTACATTTAAACGTATGCATAGCCAAAACATTATGTTTCACTTTTGGATAGAGTAGTGACAGATTCCATGTCAAGTTTTTATTGTGGTCTGTGTCCCCACTACTGTGGAGATTCACCCCTCTATTAGCCCTGGTTTACATATATATGTGGCCGTGTGGGCCATATTTTGCATGGGCACGAGAGCCCATTCATTTGAATGGGCTCCCGTGCCCTGTGACATGCAGGGAAGAAGTCCCTGCACTTCTTTGGAAACCGCAGCCCGCACGGGAATCTCGGTTCCCAGTACGCTCGTGATTTCCAGTGTGGGCGGTCTGCATTCTTCTGTGTGGGTGGTGCAGATCTGCAGCAGCACCACCCGCACATATGTGAACCTAGCCTTACTCCTGGTGACCATTGGCACCACAACAAAAAAGTAATGGTGAAACTAAAATCTGTTGTCACCAGAACAAGAGGTGAGAGTAAATCTTCCAATGAGAATACCTGTTTCGGTGACAACTGTCTATGAGGATAGTTCTTCTAATATTGTATAGATTTCCTCTCACTTTCTATTGAGACTTCAGGACAGGAAGAGAAGGGAAATCCCCCTAACAGGACATAGAAAGAGGTTATAACTCATTCCTATTCTACCCAAAACTGCAAAAAACATATTTCTACAGATATACTTTAAAGTGGAACTTCACCCATTGGGGAAGCTCTGCTCTTCCTTCTCCTCCTCCTCTGCTATATTTGTAATTTTTTTTTGGGGGGAGGAGCGAGTACCTGATTCCCAACTTCAACTTGGAAAACCACTGCAATTCCACCGGAAGTTCTCTTCCTTCCCTCCCTGCCTGCAACGTTCTGGGACATGGCACAGGTCCTACAAGACCGTGGAACCATTCACAAAGCCAAGATCGTGCATGCGCAGTGGGTAGCCAGCTGTAAACCCACAAGGAGTCACAGTTGGCTGCTTACAGTTAACATGCCAGCATCGGGAAATGAAGTCTCGTGAAGACCCAACCTGGGTGAGGACGGTATTGGACCCCTTTTGGACCCCTTTTGACCCCAGTTTTTGTAACTGCTGACTTTTAATTTTTGCAGAACTGACTGAAGCTTCTCTTTAAAGTGATATTAAAGGCAGTTTTTTTTTAAAATAACAAACATGTCATACTTATCTACTCTGTGCAGTGGTTTTGCAGAGCAGCCCCGATAATCCTCTTCTTGAGTCCCCTGCCGGAGTTCCTATACCCCTCCCAAGCCACTGCTCTGTGTATCCATTCACACTCAGCTCAGCCCAGCCCCCACTCTCTCCTCATTGGCTCACTGGCTGTGATAGACAGTGAGAAAGGAGAGACCCATGAGTAGTTATTGCCAAATCATCTGAATGCTATATGATCATCTATTGGTCTTCACCTAATTATCACCCTTTGTGGCTGTAACAACTTCCATTCTTTTGGAATGTGCATGAAAACTCCTATTTAGCCAAATGTGTATTTGTAAGCTCAGACATTGATGAGAAAACCTGGCTCACAGTAGCTGTTCCAATTCTTTTTTTAAGGTGGTCAATAGCATTGAGTTCTTGGTTCTTCCACACCAAACTTATCAAACCATGTCTTTATTGAGCTGGTTTTGTGCACAGGAGCATGGCATTCAAACATCTAAAATGTCTTTGTATGCCATGGCATTAAAAAAAGCACTAAAACACTGAAACTCATCAACATTTGGAGCGGTGTCCATAAAATGTTGGCCATAAAGTGGTCTTTATATTAATCAAAATTAGATTTCACTTTTAAAAAGCCAAATCTTTCAGAAATGCTGCCTGCTCTCTATATGGGCCTTATTGATTAAGTTACATACTAATATGTTACAGTGTATAATGCTAAATGCCATTTGCCCAAACACATCCTTGAGCTTTAATTTGTTTTTCTTAATCTCTGTCCACTTTTCATCCCTCAGATTTATGATGGTACCCTCTTCATCGCCACAATTCATACCTTGTTTACTGGAGAGGTCTGATGCATGCTAAATAGGTTTGATTTTCCATTTCATCAAATGAAAATGTTTTTGAGCTATTGTTAACTTGTCATTAAGCATTTAAAAATGAAGCACATTCATTGAGTGTCTTCATGATGGCGCATTCATTGAGATGTGATCTCTCTGTCCCATGAAGAGCTTTCGTGTCAAGGCTATTGATTCCGATTTAGCAGCACTAATGCAAGTGCGATGAGGCAATTTGTTTTATTTTGCAGTTGTCTGAATATGTAACATCTCAACTCGTTTAGAATGATCACATATAAATAAATTCTCCCGTTCATGAAGCCATTAGAATAAATAATTTTCCTCATTATGGCTATAAACAGAAAGTAAAAAATACATTTGCATTATATCATGATTATAACTTCAATCCTTAATTATTCTATTTAACTTGAAGTTGTATGCCCCGTGTCCTTACTTGCTCTGAGCTGTAAGTGAATGCTAGGTTAAACTTTGCTAACAGTTCTTTACATGAATAACCTTGAAAACTTGCTAGTTAAACACCAGGAAAACCATTATTTGAATTATGTTTCTGTTTTTTATCTATGAGTTTTAATGATTTATTATAATTGTAACCAATTCTGTATGCTCATTTGTCCTCTTTTTCTATAGTACCCTGTTAGTCAGCAATCAGCCACTCCATATGCTTGATGAAATTCGGAAATTTGGCATTGGCATGGTATATACAAACTCTTCAGTGCCTTAGCCAAAGCTTCATGTTGGTCCTTTTGAGCTTTTAGTAATTATCATGGACTCCTAGTTGCTACTCTGATTGCTGTGGTTCATCTTCCTGCCTTCATCTTCAGCTAGTAATATGATTCTTACTAAAAATTACCTATCCTGATATATGCCTGATAATGAAATATGTTCTTGCTTGTTCAACAAGTATGTTTGTTTTTATTTTCTACCATCAGTGCATGATACCTGGGACCTTTTATTGGGATTGTCACATAGGAAAATCTTATCCTCCTTCCACGCGTCCCTGTTGAAATGAGAGGTTATTCCATGTCCTCAGGGTTTCTTGGGACACAGCTGATGACACAAAGGACATTGATTGATGTGTGACATTGAAGTCTACAAGTAATTCATATCAGCTCCTACCCATAATAAGTTTATGATCGAGTGCCTGGACAACAGCCATACTAAGGAAATCAAATTTGTAGACTCCACCACTAAGCTTAGTGCCTTATGCACATAATGCCTGTATGTTACCAGCATGGGGATGCACAGGTGTGGGAAGCATCCCCATGCTGGCAGTCCCATAAATGTGTATTGGGAAACACGGCTGCAGGAAAACAGCTGTGTGTTCCCAATGTGACATGGGTGCGGGCCCATGGTCCCAAAGGCACCCAAGGTGAGTTTGGGGACATGCACCAGGAATGTCACATTAGGATACAACTGTGTACATGCAGCCACATGTTCCAATAGACACCTATAAGACTGCCAGCAAGGTTCTGCACACAATACCTGTGCATCCCCATGTAGCTTGGTCAGGTTGTTCTGCAATTCAAAGACATTTGCTGCACAGACTGAGACTCCCTTTCTTTCCCTCTAATGTCCAGTGCAGAGTAATCATGTCATTTCCTACTGACAGAGTGGGATGTGTGACTGAAAGCAGAGGATCTTGGGACTTGCAGTCTTACAGCCTAGGTATACTGTATTCCTCAGCATTATCTGGACTACAACTACCAGAAGTAAGGAAACCCGAAGGAATTCTGGGCAAACACATAAATTTCATTGCTACAGCCATGTTAGGTCTCTTGGCACGGGGATTTGGAGATTGATAGAGGGGAGTGTGAATTCTTTCCAGGAGTTCCAAGCCATGGTTCAGAGGTGCACCAAGTGAGTCCTGTTCAGTTGTTCTGTACCACATCACAGTGCGGAGTGACCCTCAGCGTTCTAGGGACTGTGGCATTATTTGAAGATTGGACCATGCATCATTGGGCATTGCACAATCCTCTTCACCAGTGGGTTGACCGGTTGCCCAGAGGCCATCAAGTGGAATCCTCTATTGCCAAGAGCCAGACACCACACAGCGTAGTTCGGTTGTGCCACTCCCCAGAGGTTTGGTGAGCAGGCGTATACCCAACAATCCTGCTCATATAGGCACTGTGTGCAGACACCGTTTACTTGTTCTACATAAAATTGGGATCCACTGTAGAGGAGCACTGTATGTCAGAAAGTCCCTTTCTATGGTTGGTTGTTGTTGCACTGTAAGAAATCTGTGCTCCATCCCAAGCAGGCTGGAATTAAAGGGACAAACTCACTATTGGGACTCCCCTATGCAAAGGGACTCCATCTGTGGGGAGGCTGATGATGACTGCATATTAATTTGCTGAATTACTGCTTAGTCATTTAAAGGAGAAATTCTTACTCAGAGTCAATATATTGTGTTGTTCATTGCCTGTGACATCAGGGCCTAGAGGGAGCTAACTGATTAAGGGTCCCCTCTTCCCCCTCTTACCCCTGAGATCATAGATCTATTGAAGGATTGACAGTGTCTCGATATATATTGTTCTAAATCTGTGAGAGACTGATCTCCGTAGTAAGGGAGTATATTTGTTGGTTCAGGGTCTTTTTCCTTATTGCATACCAACAAAGAAATTGTGAAAAGAGATTCACAAGAAAGCAGCTACATAATGGACAGAATGCGATACTCGGAAAAATTTCCAAAAAATTATGCTTTATTAAACATCAATGATAGACAATAGGGCAATCACCCTGGTTTACCATCACCTCAGTATGAGACAATACACACAGACCTAAAACCATTTAAAACCACATCAAGACCGGTCTGGATATATATGTGCTGCAGAGACGATGACAAACCTTGTCTAAAGTATTTGCAGCACTGCACATAGTAGGAGGTATTTCAAAAAATTGTACCATAGGTATATATAATATATAATTATCACATGCTATGCATAATAGATAATACAGTTGCCATATTGAGAGAGATATAACCCTTAGCTTATCCAAGGCAATGTGGGTAAAAAATTATGCAAAAGGGGGGGATATACCCCAATATTATGAATATAAATACATGCAGTACAACCCTATTAAGGCACATGTGATTGGGGCCCATCTACCCTTGGTAGATGCAATTAGTTGCAAAAATTCTTATGAATGGAGGAGTCCCTGTTGATGTCCTTGATGGAATAATAGATGTAGATAGCAGAGCCCTGTTTATATGGTTTCTGCACCACAACGTGTGGACCTCTTACCACTTTAACATACGTGATGAAGTGAGGCCCAATGGGTCTTCCGTTTGTTGCAAAATATGCTGTATGCCTTGCATCTAGGTAATGCATCATAATGTCCCCATCCTGAAATAAGACAAATAATATAAGGACAGTCAATCTGGGTACTCCCACGCCGATGTATATAATAGGTAACAAGAAACCTTCTTCGTTACTCTTGTAACAGTCCACTCACCACCTGTGCCATGGGTAGTAAATAATGGAAATGTCCTTCACATGTACTGCCGTATTGATCCAAGGAACAACCGCTTACATTAGCCGACATCTCACGGGTTCCGTTCTCTCCATGGCGCCTGTACAGCCTTGCATGACTCATGGCATGTGAAGATGGCCGCCTCCCTGTAGGTCGGCATGCATAACGCCAATGCGCATGACCGGAAGTGACATATCTGACATATGACGTCGACGCGTTTTGCCGATGGGCGTATCTCACTCAGCTTCGTCAGGACCAATCTTTTTCCTTATTGACCTAATATATCCAGTAAAGTATTTTCTAAAATTTTAATATCTGTGTTGGTGTCTGCAGTGACTCATCTAACTGGGTGTGCCAGAGGTGTACAGGTTGTTCTTGGGGTTGGGGCAAAGCAACAGGAGACCCAAATACTACAGTGGCTCCTTTGGGGGTAGTGTTACACCTGTGTCAGTAAAAAACAGCCCTGCATGGAGCATGTAGCTAATCACCCTGGTCTAAAAGGCAGTCCTTGAACTTTGTTAAAGTGATTTTGAAGCATAGCCATAGCCTCTCTAGGTCTTCCTGAAAAGAAAATCCTGAAAATAACTTAATTCAGCCTTTTTCAATCTTTTTAACATAATGACATTTTTAACATAATAACTTTCTGGTCCTAGGGAACCCCTACCAATATTAACTATATATGTACAGTTACCTGTACATTAGTATGATGGTCATTGGGAAGAATGAGTCCCACTTTGGTGGTCTTTGGGAAGAACCTGGTCCTTCCAGAGCTAAAAAGATCATTGTTGTTACAGTTTACTAAGAGGGTAAATTTGCTCATTGCTCAAGGAACTCCTAGCAACCTTTGGAGGAACCTTAGGGTTCTACTGAACCCTCTTTAAGAAATGCTGATTTAATCAGTTTTCTGTAGCCAGTAGAAATTGTTTCCTCATTTTTGCTTCCTCAGATCAATATGGTGTGCAGTTCAATTCAATGCACTGTGCTGGCATGTTAAAAGATACATTGGCGGGTCATAGGGTAAAAGTCCAGATCAAGTTCTTTGTAACCATAATGCAAAGTTTGGCCATTGAACTAGGTTAGCTGGCTGAAAAGGACCAACAAGGGGGCTTTTGGATATGCCAACCCCCATCACAATAAAAAGGCGAGGTCACAGCAGCCATATCAACAATGTACTTTACAGTATATGTGATAGGGGAAGCAAAGGGATCGCTGCTAATAAACTGCATAGAGAGAGATTAGTGTAAAACCTGTAGGCATTAAAAGTAAATAAATTATATGTAAACCCTTAATAAATGTCAAGAAGATAGAAAAATACTGTATATCCTATATAGCACTAAAACCTGGAGTGTGCATCTGCGACCAGCATGCATTAAAGTGCATTTGACCTATGTAGGTGAGCAGACACTACACATAGTAGTGGAATGGTGGCACAGCGGATTATTGACGCTGGAGTGATCACGATTGAAGATTTAACGTCTTTCACTTCACGCAATCAACTGATGGAATGTGAACAAATGATTTGACACTTTAAGACTTTAAATTATTTTCACAAATTTAAGGGTGGATTTTAATTATTTGATCTTACGTGCTATACACATAAGTGGTATTTGTTTGCACATATTTAGATTTGCTATGGACATTAGGAGATAGTAGGAGATAATATTTTGCTTTATTAATGTTGAGGTTCAGTTTAAAAGGATAGCACATTATAATTGTCACATATTTTGATTTATGTTAAAAAGTGTAGGCGCACATTTACAGTATTGGTGGTTACAGCAAGTCCACACACGCATCTGTTTAGCCTTCATTTATAGCAGTGCATGAGAATATTGTGATCTTCCTCTTCTTCTTCCACTTCTGCTTTTTCATTGTAGGTATATAATGAATTCCAATCAGAAGCTATGTGCCATCATTGTGCTTGACCAAAGAGGGGTGCAAGCTGTCCAACATCCACATACGGCTACAGAATGCTTATGAAGATGCCACCATTGACATGAGTTACCAATGACAAAACATTGCTCTTGTCAATGGTGTCATCTCCACAAAAATTCTGGAGCCTTCTGTGGATATCAGACAACCAGAACCCCTTCTTGGTCAAGAACTATGACAGCACATTGTTTTTCATTTGGAAGAAGAAGAACATTTACTATAGAGCAGGCATCTTCAAACATTCTAAACAAAAGGCCAGTTTACTGTTCTTAAACTCTAGGAGGGCTGATTGTGGTCAATGAGAGTTTAAAATGTCCCAGCAACAGTGTGAGTTAGCAATATCTTAGATGTAGTGGTCAGCAAAAGTAAAAAAAATGCCTTTAGTCAGTAGAAGGAGGAATAGTACCCCACACTGGTATTAGTTGAAGGAATAGTTCTCCATTAATGTTGTCAGTGGAAAGAAAAATGCCCCACCATTGGTGTCAGCGATAGGAATTGTTCCCCACTGTTGGTGTCAGTGGACGGATTGGTGCCTCATTGTTGGTGTCAGTGAGAGGAATAGTGACTTGTATCAATGTAAGTAATAGTGCCTCACATCAGTAGGAACAGTACCTTAACCACTTGCCGCCCTGCCACTGAAGAAATACGGCGGCAGGGCGGCACGGGCAGGCAAAACCACATTTTAAAATGTGTGTTTTGTAAACAGATAGGGGGCACGCGCGAGGCGCGCCGCCGCCCTATCTGTCCCGCCGATCACCTCCGCGGAGGTCAGTCGCCGGGTCACAGCTGGTCCTTACCAGCTGTTTCCCGGCGATCGGCGGCAAACAGTGACAGACAGCACAGCTGCAGTAGCTGTGCTCTCTGTCACTTCCCTGACAGCTCGAGGACAAGCTGATCGAGAAAGAAGAGTTTCTCTCTCGATCAGCGATGTCCCGTCCAGCACACACCCCCGCCCCCTAGTAAAACACTCCCCCTCACACAGATAACCCTTTCACTGAATAATAAAGTTAACCCCTTCCTCCCCAGTGCCATTAGTACAGTGTCAGTGTTTTTTTTTTTTGCACTGATCACTGTATTAGTGTTCTTGGGGATGTCAGTGACCCCAAGTCAGTACCCCCCAATGTCAGAATGTCCTCCGCAGTCCCGCAGTCCCGCCATAAGTCGCTGGTCGCTGCCATAAGTCACTGATCGCCGCCATAATTCGCTGATTTTATTTGCAGCTATTATTAGTATAAAAAAAAAAAAAAATCCCAGTATCTTTCCCGCCATTTGTAAACGCTATAACTTTCACGTAAACCAATTAATTTACACGTATTGTTTTTTTTTTTTTAGCAAAGACATGTCGCAGAATACATTTTGGCAGAAATTTCTGACTAAATTTGATTTTTGCATTTTTTTTTTACAGGACATGTTTTAAAGCAAAAAGTCCAAAATATTGTTTTTTTTCCTCAAAATTGTCAGCCTTTTTTTTTATAGCGCAAAAAATAAAAACCGCACAGGCAATCAAATACCACCAAAAGAAAGCTCAATTTTTGGGGAAAAAGGATGTAAATTTCATTTATGTACCGTATTGCATGACCGCGCAATTGTCCGTTAAACTAGCGCAGCGCTGTATAGCAGAAAAATGGCGTAAATTGCAGTATTTATACCATAGTTTGTAGACGCTATAACTTCCACACAAAGCAATCAATATGCACTCATTGGGATTTTTTTTACCAAAAACATGTAGCAGAATACATTTTGGCCTAAATTTATAACCAACTTTGAGTTTACTATATATTTTTTATAGCTGAAAGTAAAAAATATTGTTTTTCTTCAAAATTTTTGGCCTTTTTTTGTTTATAGCGTGAAAAATAAAAAGCGCACAGATGATCAAATACCACGGAAAGAAAGCTCTATTTGTGTGAAAAAAAGGACGTAAATTTCGTTTGAGTGCAGCATTGCATGACCGCGCAGTTATCAGTTGAATTAGTGCAGCGCCGAGTAGCAAAAAGAGGCCTGGTCATTAAGGGGGGTAAATCCTCTGGAGCTCAAGTGGTTAAGGGCTGGATAAAGGTGAGTAAGGGGCTCCATCTGGCTTGTGGAACATAGTATGGAGACCACTCTAATAGAGAGAGAATTACTAAACTAACGTGAAATCTGAACGACCTAGCCAAAAAAAAAGTTATGCCCGTTTTTGCATTACTTTCGGTCCAGCCCTTGTATTAATGCAGATTTTTCTAAATTGCAGCAGAAACCACTCAAAACTGGTTCATAACCCGACAAAAATACAATTAACAAATTGTGCAGCAAGTTCACAGAATCCTCTATTTTGATTTATACGTTGCTATTATCTTCCTGATTTTCTTCCACTGAGCCGTTGCCTTTCATTAGCTAATATGTCCTTTCAATTTTGCAAGACAATTATAGTTTTTGGGCAAATTTAATTGTGAGAGCTTCTTGTGCTCCAGTGATTTAAAGCTGGGGAAGGGAAGATGACACAAGGGACTGGGCTGCTCCATTAACTTATGGAAATAGCAAATTAGATGCATTATAATGTGTTTCCCTCCATTTCTGTACCGATTTACTGGTTTAATTCTTGTTTTTCATTCAGCATCTATGAGCATAGTGTCCTCATTTGTAACTTCTCGGCAATGAATAGGCAGCTGCTGCTAAGCTGGGAATTCAATATTATCACATGCTTAATGAAACGTGCGGTATAAAGAATGTACACTCCATGACAAGTGACACTAAAATAAAAATAAATAGATATAGTTATTAAAATAAAAATAATATGACACTTAGTACAAAAGGGCAAACAGGGTTTGCGAAGGGTATGTTCACGCTGTGCCGCAAAGTGCTTTATTGTGCATTGAGGCGCATTGAGTTACTGCAGCCCATTAATTTAAAGGAGCCATAAAACTGGACAAACACTAGTAGAATTTCATTGAAATGTTTAATTTTAACAAAGTTCATTCAATTTTCTAATGAACATAGGAGTCAAATCGACGTCCACTTTTTGCTGAAATGACAAAAAAATTTGAAGGCACAGGATAGGAAATTTTGATGAAATGTACAAATTTCTAACAGAGTATGAAATTGTGTGCTTTAAAAGGTGCCACTCTTGGCGGAGACATGTAGGCTGAAGCCAATCCTTACTCACATGCAATGGTGACAGGCTGGGAGAGCGGCAATGTTCTGTTTACTGCACAAATTGCTCTGGATGGGCATATACAGCCTGCACCCCTTCACCTGTGCATCATGGATACAGTATCCCTGGCTTTGAACAGTGTTCCAAGCATAGTTTTACCACTTTAGTACCGCACTGTAGCTGAAAGACGGCTAGCACAGCTCTCTTTTTCTGGGAGTGTGTCAAATAGACATCCCCCAGAACCCCACCCCCTGCGTACCCCCTTGGGCAGCATTGGGTGCTCTCTGTGACCACTGAGTCTTTTGGATATTTCTGATCACACTTTGCAGTAAAGGGCCAATCACAGCAGCCCTTTACCATGTAATCAGCTGTGTTCAATCACAACTGATCACATACCTTAGGGTGTCTGCTTTCCAAAATGTTGTTATTTTGTAGGATTTTCTATTGTATGGCTCTCCTGGGCTTCCAATTATGTGATAAGCAGTTAGGAAATCAGTGCCTAATACATCCCCATTAAAAGCCTAAAGGTGCTCTTTGGACTTTTGGTCCCTCTATGAGTCTAGGCAGAAAAAAGTCTTACACATATGAGTCCCTTAGCCTTGTTTCTATGTCCTATGCATAAAAGCATAGAAACTGGGGTGCAGAAAAATGGCATCAGGTGCTCTGGATTGATGAGTCAAATTTGAAATATTAGGCTGTAGCAAAAGGCAGTTTTTTTGTGAAGGGCTGCAGAACGGGACAATAATGAGTGCCTGCAGACAACAGTGAAGCATGGTGGAGGTTCATGTACACTGCAACTGATAAACTCACGTTTAGGAGCTTTTCTGCATTTTTTTCAGCAGCCCCTGAACGCTCCCTAATGTTTTCCTATGTGTTCATGTACATTGTCGTTTACAGTCAGTTGAGTTTACAGTCGTTTTTTTGAACACACCAAACTTGCGTTCAGGAGATTTTATCAGTGTTTCAAACGCCAAATGCTTGTAAACATGTGTAAATGCAGATAACCACGTTTATAAGCGTTTTTAACTGTTCCATATCCAAATGCTGTCCAGAGCCTTTTTTCATCATCAGAAATGCATGCAAAGCATTTTCCTTGTATTCAAATGGACCCGGTACACCAGCGCAGTCAGTTCCAGGTTTTACGTGAAGGAAAAAATGGTAGAGCGTGCCGCATTATGCTCATGATGGGATCCATAGTGAATACAACCAGAAAAGATAGGTAATCGCAACACATACTGCTCTCTCTGCTTCTGCTCTCTCTATTTCTCTCAAAATGTCTGAAATAGTTAATTTTTTACTGTTTTCAGTGCATTCTGGGAATTTTGGAAGGTCTCCTGATGTTATCTTTAAAAAATGCTTCTAAACGCAAATGCACATAAACGCGGTATGCAAACGCGGCTAAACAGATGTTTTTTTACCTACATTTTGCAGCAGTCAGTTTCCAAGGTTCAGAAGTGTTTTCCAAATGTACATGGAGTCTGAGGCTGCATTTCTGCAAATGGAGTTGGAGATTTGGTCAGGATCAACTGTGTCCTCAATGCTGAGAAATACAGGTAGATACTTATCCATCATGCCATATTATCAGGGAGGTGTGTGATTGGCCTCAAATGTATTCTGCATTAAGACAACAACCTCAAACATACAACCAATGTCATTAAGAACTACAGTATCTTCAGTGTAAAGCAGAACAAGGAATCCTGAAAGTGATGGTTTGGTTCCCACAGAGTCCTGATCTCAACATCATGGAGTCTGCCTGGGGTTACATGAAGAGGCAGCCTACATCCACAGAAGAAATGTGGTTAGTTCTACGAGTTATTTGAAACAACCTATCTTTGGACTTCCTTAAAAAACTGTGTGCAAGTATACCTGGAAAAATTGAAGAATTGATGCTGCTTTGAAGGCAAAGGGTGGCCACACCAAATATTGATTTAATTTGGATTTCACTTCTGTTCATTTACTTTCTATTTTGTTAAGCGATAAAAATAAACTATTAACATTTCTATTTCACGCCAATTCACAATTAAAGGGAAAACATATGATAACAAGTCATTTTACAACAGTTCATCAGAGTTTGCCATTTATTAGCTCATGTGTCCGTGTGGTCTATTTTACGATGGTAGAACCACACGGACCTTGAGGAAATGTTTTTGGCGAACACCACCAATTTGTCAAGAAACACAGCTTCCGAGAAACTTTAAAGAGCATCATGGCAAAAGTTCCAAGGGTCTTAAAGTATGGGTCATCGAGGGGATCCCAAATTATCATCCCCCGGCTGAATGGATAAAAAAATTGTGTGAACAGGAAACTTATTGGATTTATATTTTGGATACATGGGCCCCCAGGGGCCTCAATGAGGACATAGATATCAGTATCATTATGTAAATAACAATATCTCCTATGGAAATCATTGCCATTATATGGTGATATTTCCCATGGATAATGGCTATCATTTACATTATATATATATATACATATATATATATATTTTTTTTAACTTCTTTTATTATATGTTGTAAATAGTACTCTTTAGTAATTATTGATAACTGATACCTCTCTTGTGCTGTTTTTAAAATGATAATTTTCATCATTGTACATTTACTAATGCTCCAGGTGACTATGTAAAGCAAACATTGTGTTTTATGTTTTATTATTATATTAATGTATCGGCTGTCTTTCAGGTGCAAGTATTTTCCATGTATATTGCTTTCATATGGGCTGGGTCCGGGGAAGAAATTGCATCTGGATTGTTAATGACATTTGGGAGCATCCTATGGCCACGCCTATACCTGATCCAATAACGATAAATTAGAATACAACCTCCTCTGCCAATTAGGTTTGAGAAAGGAGCTGATTGGTGCTCCAAAACACGTCAACAAGGCAACTGAGGTCCTGGATCCTCCTTCTCCTGACATCACGTCTGGTCATGCTTTCCATGGTGGTTCCTGCATCACTTCCGGTCCCACGTATGTCAAGATTTCCCATAGTGGTGGTTTACTACGGTCTGTTTCCACTGCAGCCTGGCTTCCATGTCCCACACTGCCATCTATGGATTTGTGGATCCATCATTGAGGCCTGCTTCATGCTACAAGCGCACCATTCATCTTCATATGTGTGTGCAATACTGATGTTTTTAATAGTGTTTTTTATGCTGCACTTAGAGGCGCCCCCATGTGCTTTTTCTTGTTAATACAGAAGGCATCCATTCCAGTCTTCTTGGTGGAGCTGCCTAAATGGTGCACAATTATTTTATGAACTATTTTAGAAATTTGAACTTTATGGTCTCATATATTTGTTACTAATTGGCTCCTATGTCCCATGTGGACCAGGGTTGTGCCATAGAATTTTATTATTCACTTTTTAACTTGTACCTACAGGTAAGCCTATAATAAGGCGTACCTGTAGGTACACTGAATATCTCCTAAACTTGCACTGTTTAGGAAATATTCACACAGGATGCACCCGGTGGTGTCACCAGCACATGCTCTGTGAACTGACGGCATACCCATTCTGTACCTTTAGAGCTCTGTGCCGTGGCTGTGACATGATATCATCTTGGCTCAGCCATTATTATAGCTGGGGCCCACGAACCTGGAAGGAGCGGGTGAAGATGAAAGCCCTGGCAACGATGACAGCGTGCCATTGGAGGGCTTTGTTTTAAGGTAAGTATACCATAATGCAGTGCATACTAACACATAATATTAACTTGCAGGTGGAGTTTTATTTGTTCTTTAAGGACTTTACTACTGCTTTAACCACTTGCTGACCGCCCTATAGCAGAAATACTGCTACAGAGCGGCAGCGGTGCGCAAAATCAAGTATATATACGTGATTTTGCATCTCCAGGTAGAGGGCACGCAAGAGTCGCGCGTGCGCCCTACTTGTGCCACCATTCGTGGCCACTGCTGTCAATAACCAGGCCCCGCCTGATAATTACTTTCCAGTGATTTCCGAGGATTTTCATTGGGGAGGAGGACTGTTCTGTTTACTAAAAGTCCTCCTCCCTGTCAGCTCGGGCTTAGCACAGCCATCCACAGCAGTGTGATTACAGTGAAGCACACACACCCACACCCCCTAATAAAACACTCCCAGCGACAGATAACCCTTTGATTGCCCCCCATGTTAACCCCTTCATGCTCAGTGTCATTAGTACAGTGTCAGTGCTTTTTTTAGCACTGATCACTGTATTGGTGTCACTGGGGATATAAGTGGCACCAACTCAGCCCCCCCCCCAGTATCAGAATGTCCGCCACAATCCCGCTATAAATCACTGATCACCGCCATTACTAGTAAAAATAAAATTTAAAAAATCCCAGTATATATACCGCCATTTGTAAACGCTATAACTTTTATGCAAACAAATTAATTTAAAAGAGGTATAGACTCCAGAGAGAGAGATATCATTTCCCCCGGTACAAATCATTAGTAACACCTCATCTGGAGTATGCAGTTCAGTTTTGGGCATCAATTCAGAAAAGAACATTGGGGAACTGGAGAAAGTACAGAGAAGGGCAACCAAACTCATAAGAGGCATGGAGGAGCTCAGCTATGAGGAAAGATTAGAGGAACTGAATTTATTCTCTCTTGAGAAGAGGAGATTAGGGGGGGGATATGATCACCATGTATAATACATGAGGGGGGATATGATCTCCATGTATAATACATAAGGGGGGATATGATCTCCATGTATAATACATAAGGGGGGATATGATCTCCATGTATAATACATAAGGGGGGATATGATCACCATGTATAATACATAAGGGGGGATATGATCACCATGTATAATACATAAGGGGGGATATGATCTCCATGTATAATACATAAGGGGGGGATATGATCTCCATGTATAATACATAAGGGGGGATATGATCACCATGTATAATACATAAGGGGGGGATATGATCACCATGTATAATACATAAGGGGGGATATGATCTCCATGTATAATACATAAGGGGGGTATATGATCTCCATGTATAATACATAAGGGGGATATGATCTCCATGTATAATACATAGGGGGGATATGATCTCCATGTATAATACATAAGGGGGGATATGATCACCATGTATAATACATAAGGGGGGGATATGATCACCATGTATAATACATAAGGGGGGGATATGAGCTCTATGTATAATACATAAGGGGGGATATGATCCTGTATTCATTCTTAGATACACAGAATATAACTGGATATAACATTTATAGGTAAAGTTGATCCAGGGAATATCCGATTGCCTCTCAGGGGATTAAGAAGGAATTGTTTTCCCTGAAGGAGCAAATTGGATCATACTTTGCTGGGGGTTTTTTTTTACCTTCCTCTGGATCAACTGTGGGTATAGGATTATAACTTTTGTTTTAATGGTTGAACTGGATGGACATTTGTCTTTTTTAAGCCAGACTAACAATGTAACATGTATTGGGGTTTGTTATAGCAAAGACATGTAGCAGAATACATTTTGGCATAAATTTATGATGAAATTAGATTTTTTAAATGTTTTTACTAGACATGTTTAATGTTTAATAAAGTCAAACATATAGTTGTTTTCTCAAAATTGGTGGTCTTTTTTTTTTATAACACAAAAAAAACGCACAGGCAGTCAAATACCACATAAAGAAAGCTCTATTAGTGGGAAAAAAAAGGACGTGATTGTCAGTTAAAGTAACGCAGTGCCGTAATGCAAAAAATGGCCTGGTCAGGAAGGGGGGAAAGCCTCATGAGTGCAAGTGGTTAAATAAAATAGACTGTACCTAGTGAAACAACACCTGATGGACACCATTCCGTTTGATGATGTGGTGAGACAGTAATACAACTTTTTCTTCAGAGATGAACTCTAAGCAACAGTTAAACACACAGTTGGAGAATATATATACAATATGTACTGTATAACATGTCTTGTCTGCCATTAGGTTTGTGACTCAACTCATCTTCTTTTGTGATCTAGCCCGGACACCCCTTCTAGACAGGAAATCTATACTGGTAACTTTATTTTTCTCCAGACAAGAAATACAGTTTGATCACCAACAGCCAGAACAATAAGAAGTACTGTAGTAGCACGCTAATAAAATCATCCCCCTGTTTTTCACTTCTTTAATCATGTTCAGTAAGGCAAACTGACAGCTTTGTGCAATGCAGTAATTTAATTGTCTCTTCCCACTCCCAAGGGAATACAGCAGGCTGATATCAAATTCAAGGTTAACGTACCTATGGCAGCTTTATGTAAAATGAATGCAATTATTTTTTATTAAATAACTTGATTAATTTTTAGCTGTAGTTATATTTGCCCAGAGAATGCAAAACAGTTGATGTACATACAGTACATGTAGATTGCCTTACATGCCAAACAATATGGAGAAAGTGACATCTTCAAACCATGGGACCACTTTCCCATCTCCAGCCTCCTCATTGGGCTATGAATGAGCACTGCTATACATTTTTGAGGTTCTTGTTTTGCTCATTAACTCCTGTAAATAGGATCCCAAGAGCTAACATGAGCAATTCAAGACGTGACCAAGATTGCTTCAAATACTCTTCCAAGGCTGAAAATGGATCCCATGACTGTGAGCATTTTTCTTTATATCCACAAAGAAGGACTCCATCTGCCACCGCTTTGTAAGAGCCTGCTAAGTTCCATATAGACTCTGTTAAGGCTGAAATGGTGAGGTTGCCTAAACCCCTGCGGCTAATGCAGTAATGGGAAAACATGCTGGTGCCTGGCAGAGCCAGTCTGATCACACCCCTCTCAGTGGCAGGCTACAAGGCACTGGCTATCTTTTGCCCTCACACCCCCTCATCAGGCTTGCTGGAAGACCCATCTTAGCACCTTTTGGTCCTGCCCACATTGTTTTAAACTTGAATGAATGATTCTACTGCTGTCTCAGCCAATGAGGAGAGAGAGTCCCTGGAGAGCCAAGACTCTCATGCATATCATTGGATCCCAATGGGGCTCGGGTAAGTATCTGTGGGGCTACTGCACACAGTAGTTTATTTACCTTCATGCGTAGAATGCATGAAGGTAAAAAAAAACCTTGAGCATTCACTGTCACTTTAAATTAGATCTTAGTAAATTATGCTAGCATTATCATTTTAATGATTTGTTTTCATATTTCAGTGCAGTTTTGGTTTACTAGAGTACCCCAAAGATACATTTAGAAACTATAAATCTACTCATTGACTTTCATTTTAGGCTTGCTTTTTTAATACCTTTCAGGTAGTATTCATATTTTATCCTTCCATCAACTTCTATTCTGATAAAGCACCAATTACAGTTATGGGGCTTTGATGTCAGCTCACCTACAAGAAAACTGCACAGGTCTGTGACTTAGGCAAAAAAGCTTTTATGCCTTTTCAAATGAGCCGTTTTATTCTATGAAAGTTTTGCACAACAACCAACCTACTTGGTATTCACATTTCCAGCAAGGAGGTAATCTTTATGCTGTTCTTCTGCACAATCTTACAATGTAAAGTAGAAGTGACGTTTTGTATTTATAGCAAATTTATGTTGGAAAAGAACATACCATAATAAAAGAAAGTGCACCAGCCACAATATACATTTATCTTTAAAGCCAACTATTTCACCTGTTCATACTGCTCCAGAGAAAGCATCAAGGAAAATAAATGTTTTTTGTTTTTTTTAATAGAATGTATTAAAACACAAAATGTATGAATATTGTTAGTATTTTACAGCACTTTCATCTATTTACAATCAAAAGACAGATCAAAACCCCTAAAAAGTTACAAAAGGTATGAATGGTGATGATTGATGAAGGTCTGTAGGAAACTGATGTATGTAGGTATTTGCAAATGAAGTTTAAGACGGTAAAAGGTTATCATGTCGTTCTAATAGTGTGAAGAGGATGAGTGACCTTTTCTGGTGGAGTTATAGCTACTCCAGAATCACCATAAAGGCCCCTCTCCTGGTGAGCATGACCCACCTGAACTCAAGTGGAGCCTGGATAATTTCATGAAAGAGGTCTGAAGAAGGAGCCTATTGAGCATGCTCCGAAATGCATTACCGCCCCTTTCACCTGCTACATCTGACTCTGCTCTCCAAGCTTCATTTTTGATGCACAGACACATCCTGGACTCTACTTCCTGATCCTATAGGCATAGCTTGCTGCTGGACGGCTGGATGTCCCACCTGGATCCAATTACCAGACGATGAGTCTTTTTAACCGTTTATCTTGTAAGTGCAAATTTTCCATTGTCTACTAATAAATTGTTAATACTGCACTTAGAGGCGCCTTCCTCTCTTTTTCTTGTTACTGCATTAGAGCCTTGCTTCCACTCTGAGAAGAGCTGCCTCAGTGTTACTGCTCCCATCCATCCATCCCTGATATCCATCTGGCACCTTTATCTTACAGCTACAGAGGTTGGGCTCCAACAAGAGCGCCCTATATAATATACAATTTCATAAAAGTGCCCTGAGTAAAGTTGTTGGTAAGGGAAGGGTGGTCGGGTGAGATGGGCTATGGAATCAAAGTCACAGTGAATGTCCTCCAGGAATATTGGGGAGAGATAAGAATAATGTTCTCCTTGCATTGAATTACAGGAATGATCCACTATTCCAGTGTGTACTGTGTCAGGCACAGTGGGCCACTCACAACTTCACTCTCCAGTATGGATAGAAAAGTCTGGAAGCCCCATGGAGTTATGGAGGCCATGCATGACTGTTTCACACTCTGACCTAGAGAAAATCTAAAGTTACCCTTGTAGTGGGGCTCCCCCATGCTGCAAGTGTTAAATGCTCATTTTTGTCTCTTATAAAATGCTTCTAGGTTTAGGGTCGCAGAATGATCATTGCTTTCTTATAGAAGGTTATTACCTTGATAGAGGCCGAAAAAGCTAAAATAACAAAGTTGGTACATGTATCTTCTTTGAGCTCTAAATTACAGCAGACTCCCTTGCGACTCCCGTACCATCATTATCCACACATTATCTGCCGCTAAAATCAACACCACTAAGCTGTGGAATACTACTAAAACCCCTTCCCTCACTTCATTGATAACAGACCTCAATTTTCAATGTGACATGGAAAGAAGATCTACCCTCAACAACTCTACCCACCACACATTTAAGTTCCATTGGTCTCGCTGGCTACAAAATCCAAATTTCGCTGTAAAAAACTGATAACCTAATTGTAAACTACCATAACCCCTAAGTCTAGACTGGTCACACCCACCCTTCCCCTCCCTTTCCTCTCCCTCACCACCTCCCTATCCTTGTTCTTCATCCCTTCCAGATCACCTACACATCTCAACATGGTTCAAAACATGCTGAGCATACCTTCTATGTTAACGCTTTATACACCACTTTTAGCCCCAGCCAACTGGTGGGGAACATAATTAATACTAAGTTGTATTTTTTTTTTTATATTTGATGATGAACCGTACATGCCTACTATGTTATGTCATAAAATCCTTCAGTAAAAACTATTGAAATTAAATTACAGCAGACTCGTTATAACTTGTATTGTAGTTGGTACAGGTACCAGCTTGTTTAGTAGTCAGGTGTCCTGACATTTCCGAAGGTCATTGGAGCCGATGAGATGCAGGAAACATTTCTCCTTCTGTGGTTGGAATGTCCAGTAAGAAAAGTCTTTTGGACATCTGTATCCTGTATCTTGGATAGACAATTGCATATCTAATAATGCTTTGGAAATGCTATTTCATGAGGTGACTACCTCTATCAAACCATTCTGAAATTCCCTAGTGCCTCATCCTCTGAATGTAACTATGCCTGATCTCACATTTATGGAGAACCAACTGAGCTTCCACTGCGGGGGGAATAGTTTACTAATAATAATGAGTTAATGGAAAATGAAAAGCTGACATGTCAGCTTTGGGACCGATATGATACATTTTATAGTATTTGGGTAGTCTGCTTACATTTTAAGTCCCCAGAAAAAGATGGAAACTCACTATATATTCTGATTTACACATAGATTTTAGAAATAAATCATAGTGGAAAGGGACATACATTGTATAGTCTTTGCCTGTTTAAAGAAGTGGAAATTGACTTTAAAGGGAAGTTCTGCTTTAACACCACCTTCCCCCCTCCTCTTCAACGTTTGGAGGTTTGATTATTTGGAGGGGAGCAGGTACCTAGTTTAACAGGCACCCACTCCCACTTCTGCTCCAACCCCCTATGTGTTTGGAGTGGAAGTTCTTCCGTCCCCCCCTCCACCCACAACCTTCTAGGACACATCACAGGTCCCAGGAGACTGTATGACCTTGCATACAGTGTACCGCTGCTCACAAATGTACAGTGGGAATCCAGCTGTGAAAGCTGTGCAGCCGCAAGGAGTCAGTATGCTTCCCTTAGTAAACTATGGACGCAAAGGTCGGCGAAGAACCAGCCCAGGTGAGAACAGCACTGGATCCCTGGACAGGTAAGTGTCCTTTTCTTAAAAGACAGCAGCTACAGTACTTTTTTTTTAAGAGTGAAGATCCTCTGTAAATTAAAAAAAAATAAAAATAATAGGGGGCAGACTGTAAGCATTATTTTTGAATAGAAATAGGCAAATTAGACCTAACTTCTAAAGACAAGTGTCAACAAAGTAGTATAAGTAGACAGGTAAGTCATCTTAACACCTTTTTCATATAGATTTTGAATGGCTTACTGTTTTGGATTGGGTCACTTACAGACCATTTACTGTGATCTACCAGTGAGCCTAATTGGTATAGAAATACGTGCACGCGGAAGTAAGACACTGACACTGTTTGCAGTTTGCCAACTTCCCAAGTTCTACTTTATTGAGGAACTAATCATAGCATTTATAGGTCTTATGACGTAAGCGAAGCATGTGTGGTGATTGGGTGAAACGTTTTCTATGTGTTCTTCCATCCGCGTTGATATCTTCCAATCATCTTTGAAAATGTGACTCATTCCCTTTTATGGGGTTGTTTACATTAAAAGGTGCTTTTCCTTCTAATGAGTCATCTCGGGTGAGACTGTGGATGAAGGCGCCATCTTAATTATCATTGTTCTGTTAACCTATATCTGATTGTTTACTTAAGAGAGTAAGGAATTTAAAGAGCAAGAGGCGTAGAGAAGCGAGGCTATAAAATTGTCATTTTACTGATTGTTTGACAGACCACAAATTGTCTATCACGATCCATTGCAATTCCCCCTTAAAATGGCTATTTTATATCAAACTGTCCCGGTGTTCTCTTGATGTCCTAGCTGCATATATATATATATGTGTAGCTTTCCTTTGTGTGTGTGTGTGTGGGGGGGGTGTTATGAGAAATAACCTTCCCCGAACACGATGTTGCGCTAAACCTGTAGGTAATTATCAAAGCGTTCACTAAGTGGAAGAGGGGGTTTGATAAAGTTGGCAGTTCCATTCCTGTCAACCCCAAATAACATTAACCATAAGTTTATAAATGTACAGCAGTATGAAAATAATGGGCTTTTCATATAAGAAAAGATCAATAATAGTACATACATCCAATCAGCATATTCTGATAGAATTGTGCACACATACCCATGTATACATGGTTATTAATAAAGATGCCTCCAGATAAATGCTGCAGCAAAGTTCAGTTGCAGGGGACCCTAAAGATGATCACAATGTGGCATCCATCTTGGTGACCTGAAGACAAGATCAGTGGTAATGGGGATATCCTACAATCATTGTCCAACCAGTATGGAATGCCGGTTCCCACCAGCAGAATCTGTGATGTGGTACTGGAACTCAGAGTCAGCCTATCTACTCTTTGTCTTAGTTCCTAGTAGTTTCTAATCTGTCATGACACCAGAACTCTAACTACCAGAGGTGGCTAATTCCTAACCTGGCTCCAGCTTATGCTTGTTATTGACCCCCAGAGCCAACACTCGCGATAGAATCCCAGACCAGAAGAGATAAGGTCAGCTAAAAAAACAGGCACCAAAAGGAACTTGCTCCCTTAATCTAGTTCAAGGCACCCCTTTCTCCACCATGTAGTGACTTCTTTCCTTCAGGAATCTAGAATGTCTAAAGCTATAAATGATTTTTGCCACTTATGGACACATGTAGGCAACTCTACCAAAGCTCCTCAACCAATCACCTCCCAGAACTGACTCTTAAATACTAAAGACGCTTCCTACAAAATCTGCTTGTCACAAAGCCTTTTAAAGGGGACTTGTAATCTCTTTACATCCATGTCAGAAATAACAAGGATTTGTGGATAATAACATACAACAGCTTTGAAGCATAGACAAGTACGGGACACATTTTTTTAAAAATGTGTAAATCCTAAATCTCTTTAACATGGTTAAATATAATATTTTGGTTACACGATATAAAAAATCCTATATTTATGCTCAATATCTTACCACAAGTTTGACTGCTTGCAAAAATGACACACTTTTTATCTTTTATGTTAGAAAAAAAGGCACAAATAATTGGATCTGGAAAGCAGGGTTGAAAAAAAGGATTACAAATTATAATTTCAGAAATGTGGAAAGAAAAAAAAGTATTTTAATGGAAGCAGAACGAGTGTTTTCAGTGATTTACAAATGAACATTTCTGAGAACATAGTTATGCAAAAATCCCCTGAAAGGAAAGAAGAACTTGCATATCAAGCTGGCAATTTCACCATTGTTATTCTTGTGTCCTATGCTGTAATTAAAATTACAAAACTAATGGAAATAACGTTAAGCCCTTTAAAAAGATTATGTAGCCTTCAAGTTAAAGCAGCTCTCAAATGTGTTTAGCCCCAGAGTGTGTTATTAAAGATTTTCTTCTAAAAGTGACTTAATATATTCATTAACCAGAGGAAAAATACTGACCTATAGTTATTTGTCGTCTAAGGTTTGACAGACGATTAAGCCATTGCTATCCTGCTGGCTGTTTATTTGACGGGTGGAAGAATTACTCTGGTAATCATCATTGCAGGCTAACAGGTAATATTACTTTAGGGTAAGCAATAATATTAAATTATAATATATATATCCCTGTATTTTCTAACTAGGGAAAATAATTTTAATTAAGAAAATTAATTGTAATGTGTGCATATGATTAATTTTTTCTTCCTGAGACAATATTCAATCTTAAAGCCCAATTGGACTTTCAGTTTAACCTCCCTAGCGGTCTGATTATTTCAGATTTTTGGTGCTGAAAGCGGTACCATTATTTTGTATGGAAATATGTAGTTTTTTATTGTAGGCTGTAATTTTTAGGAATAACTCACTGAAATCTGTCCGAACAAGAGTCTATTAAACATCCCGGGTATGATAAAATTTGAAACACGAAATCATAAATTATAATTTAATAAATAATCATAAAAAATAATAATATAATAATAATACATTTAATTCCATAATATAATCAAACCGAAAACACTGAAATTTGAAATATAGCGCCAAGTTCGCACATCGCTGAGCAAAGTCGCAAAATCGTTTTCAGTGTCTGATGATGAATTTCCCCCACGAATCATTATCACTCAATTCTGCAAGTGGTTCTGATTTACTATTGCTGTTCTCTAGCTGGTCTAAACCCGCTTTTGACCTAAAGGGACGCTTTTAGGACGCCATGGACGTTTCTCAGCTTCCAGGCAGAAAGAACAGACAAAATGCAGGCAGGGCGCAGGACAAAGCACTCGGGACAAAATGTATGTGAAATGGGTTGAAACAGCAATGTTTTACTATGAAAAATTTGTTTTGAAAAAAATGACATTTATTAAAATTTTCAAATTTACCGCCGGCGGTGGCGGCGACGCCTGTACGTCCCGACGTCACAGGGACCAGGACTCAGAAGCCGGATGCCGGCATCGGCAGGAGGAGATGGCCGGGGACGCTGCAGGGGACACATCGCGGGAGCGAAGGACAAGGTAAGCTCTGCAGGGACTCCCTATGCAGCGCCGCATGGTAAGCCCGAGTGTAGCTCGGGGTTACCGCTTTTGGCACTGACATTTTACCCCGAGCTACACTCAGGAATACTGATAGGGAGGTTAAATCAACTAAATACTTTGCAGGTGCAATACAAAAGATGTTTAAATTCCTACAGTTGTAGCCATAGCTTAAGTAGAACAGCCTGTCCCCTGCCAGCGTGCATCAGAGAAGAACCCTTGCTCAAAGTGTTGTCATTATATATTTTACAAACTAGGGAAAATAATTTAATGTGTCTCTGTATATGATTCATTATTTTCTCCCTCTGACAATTTTTAATCTTAAAGCCCAATTGACCCTTCAGTTTATATAAACTAAATACACTTCGGGTGCAAAACAGTAGATGTTTAAAGTCCTACGGTTGTTTTTTATTCGAAAGTAGCCAAAGTTTGAGTAGAACAGCCTTTCCCCTACCAGCTTCAGAGAAGGGCCCTTGCTCAGTGTGTGAAAGCAGTGGTCTCTCTGTAGAGGTAGGACATGGCCCCTGTTTAGTTATAACTCTGCAAACAGCAACTTTTGTGCCTCCTGCAGATTGGAAAGCTCTAACTCTGACTCAACATGAGGGGGGGGGTCAGACCTCTGCAGAGGAATTGCTGCTTCCATATAGAAACCAGTTTTTTTTCCAGAATACTGGCAGGGAGCAGACTTTTCTACTCAAAGTTGTGGCTGCTTGCTAGAGAACAAAAAGTACAGCTTTGTTCTCCTTTGTTTTGATACACCTTGAATGTAATTAGCTGACATAAACTGAGCATTTAGTTGATATTTAAAGTGAATGCATATGATAATTAATTAATGTTTTTAAATTAGTCTTTGTGCAGTGGGGACTGAGAGCATGGGACTGTTTAACCCCTTGGTGTAGGCGCCCCCCAGCCCTTTAAGGGTTTCAGAAGTTGAGAGGCGGGGCAGGGTTTTAGGGTCATGTGACCACTATTCGCTATCACGGTGGTCACATGATCGGGAAAAGTCCCGATCGAAAGAGGAGATCGGGACCTTTCCGTGAGTACATGACATGTGTGCTGGGAGCACGCAGGGTGTGCGCTCTCAGCATATGTTTTTCTTAACTGCACGCAAATGTGCAGCCGCTCAACGTCAAGGCCCAGATGTCGGGAGGCCACACATTTGAGTGCAGCCAGCGCGAAGAGGTTAATCACAGACTACAATAATCAAAATCACAGACTTTAAAGATAAAAATGTGAACAGATATACAGATTGAGACAGTACAACAGTCAGTTGCACAGGAGGAAAGGGGAGAGAAGAATTAGATTTACTCATCAACAGCCAGGTCCCACCATTCAACTTTTAACCACTTGCCACCCACCCACAGTAGTTTTACTGCAGAAGGGTGGCACAGTCATTTTCCAAAAAACTGTGAAAAAAATTACATTTTCCAAAAACTTTCCATGGCTCTAACTAAATACCTTGGACTGTCTACTTTCCAAAAAGGGATCATTCTGGGGGTATATTTACTGCACTGGTATTTTAGGGCCTCAAGAAATTAGATTGGCAGTCAATAGATCAGGACTGATCGATTTCACTGTTCAACAGGTAAAAAGTTTTGGGCATAAAATTAGCTAATCTTACATAATTTTGGGGTGCTGAAAACGAAAATGACCCTAAAAAATGTTGATTGGCTCTAGTTTCCATGATATATTCACCCATCTAATGACGTAAGCCATTCAAAATTATGATGCAACTTCAGCTGCATATTGCGCAATTGATACTGGTGACCAATAGAAAATTGCATGTATACTGAGATGATGCAATATTAGCCTTTAATTGCATCACTTCACTGCATAAAAGCTGCAGTATCTGTAGCTGATTGTAGTTCGACAGCGTCTTTACATTTCGTTTTATGCTTATATAGGCTACTCAGTAATGCCTCAAACTTGTGTGAATAAAGCAGATAATTTCTGCTATATCTGCGGTGAAATAACTTTTATCTCACAAAAAAGGAGGATAACAGGAATGATTAAGAAAGCCTACAACTTGTATTTTGGCTGCAAGATAGGAGACCAGGACAAGAGCTGGGCATCACATATATGCTGCAATTCTTGTGGGACGGCACTGGAGCAATGGTTGAATGGAAAAAAGGCATCTATGCCTTTCGCTGTGCCAATGATTTGGAGACAGCCTACAGATCATGTTAGTAATTGTTACTTTTGTATGGTGCCTCCAATTGTAAAAGGGCTAAATAAGAAGAAAAAGTTATCTGTGCACTATCCAAATATTCCATCGGCAATACGTCCAGTTCCTCATGGAGAGGGGCTACCAATTCCTAAAGCACCAGAATCCTTCGTGGTTGAGTCAAGTGAGGAAGAACCTGAAGCGTGTAGTCACGTGCAGTTGTAAGAGATAGCCCTTTCCTCGAATACAAGAGAAAAGCCAAGAGAAGCAAAACCGACACAAACTGAAGACAAAACTAGTGAGAATCCTAAGTATTAAAATGATTCAACTTAGCTTATGGCTATAATTTTTCTTGGTAATCCTATGCAATATATTATGCCATTTAGGCTTTGTTATGTAGTCAATATCACTTGCTTTATATTTGTGGAAAGACATCTATCTATATAATTATTGTGCATTATGTAGTCATTACGCCTATAGTAGAAAACTTTCCGTTTACAGAAAAACTAGAGCCAATTGACAAATTTCATTGTTATATTTGAACTCAGAATGTGAAATTCATTAAGAAATGGATCATTTTGTTTCCAAAACTGGCAAAAAATAAAAATTTGTTGAACAGTGTTTTCAAATATACTGTATATACCATAATTTGTGGACTCTATACATTTCACACAGACTAAATAATATACACTGATTTAAGTTATTTTTTACCAAAGAAATGTAGCAGAATACAAATTTATGAAGAAAGATTATTTAATTGTAAAATTTTATAACATAAAGTGTTTTTTTTTAAACGTTCAGTATTTTTTGTTTTTATAGCAAAAAAAAGCAGTGGTGATTAAATACCACCAAGCTTTATTTCTGTGAAAGAAATTATATAAATTTAATTTGTGTAGAGCATTGCATGACTGACCAGTTAAAGTAGCACAGTGATGAATAGCAAAAAAATGGTCTGGTCATGAAGGGAGTAAAACCTTCCGGAGGTTAAGTGGTTAATATCTGTTTTTATTTATTTGGTAACAAAAGTGCAAAGGGGAAAACTGGCCAAAAACAGTCAGTTGTACTACCTGTTCCCCAGCCAGGTAACAGGTTGGGCTGAAGTCAAACTCATGCTCAAACCAAACCTGAAGCTCATCCCCTGTGTGCAGCAAATGTTTTTGAAAATCTTAATATCACCTTGTATTTTTTTATTTTTTTTTGCGATTTGCACTTTTCCTGATCTTTCTTTGACCTCCACCCTGTATGTGTTTTTTTTACCCTTGCACTGTGTGATGTCATCACTAGGGGGTGTTGTTGGTGGGTGGGACTTTGGGTTTATTGGTCTTTTCACCACCATGTAGTGTCTTGAGAAAGTTGGACTGAGCTTCATCGAAATGTAGACAATAAAAACACTGCTGTTTTGTTCTATCTCCTCTGCATGACCCATGAGTGCCTCTATACCAGTTTTGGAATGGTATAGATTGCTTTGCGGGTGAGCACCGAGGCATTTACCTCAAACATAGAGTGCCCTGGCTCCCCTTCAGACCTTGTAAAAGTAGATAATAGCGATATCAACACTGGTCTGTGAAGAGAGCAGAACTGTGGGTGAGGTCGCCCTACTACAGGCTGTTTACAAAGAAACTACATGGGGCAGCTACAAGATCAGCTACCCGGAACATAAAAAGAGAGCAGCACTGACCAGTCTGCATTACAGCAAACTTCTTTAGTGATGCAGTAAATATGGAAGCTGTTTCATGCTGGATTACTATGCAGTTCAGGAGAAAATACACAAGAAAACCAACATACAAATAATAATATACAACCATTAAAAAATAAAAAGTTATAATCCTACACCCACAGTTGATCCAGAGGAAGGCAAAAAAACCCAGCAAAGCACAATCCAATTTGCTCCTGCAGGGGAAAAAATTCCTTCCTGATCCCCCGAGAGGCAATCGGATATTCCCTGGATCAACTTCACCTATAAATGTTAGTATCCAGTTACAGTGGGGCAAAAAAGTATTTAGTCAGCCACCAATTGTGCAAGTTCTCCCACTTAAAAAGATGAGAGAGGCCTGCAATTGGCATCATAGGTAGATCTCAACTATGAGAGACAAAATCAGAAAAAAAATCCAGACAATCACATTGGCTGATTTTGAAAGAATTTATTTGCAAATTATGGTGGAAAATAAGTATTTGGTCACCTACAAACAAGCAAGATTTCTGGCTCTCACAGACCTGTACCTTCTTCTTTAAGAGGCTCCTCTGTCCTGCTCTCATTACCTGTATCAATGGCACCTGTTTGAACTTGTTATCAGTATAAAAGACACCTGTCCACAACCTCAAACAGTCACACTCCAAACTCCACTATAGTGAAGACCAAAGAGCTGTCGAAGGACACCAGAAACAAAATTGTAGACCTGCACCAGGCTGGAAAGACTGAATCTACAATAGGCAAGCAGCTTGGTGTGAACAAATCTACTGTGGGAGCAATAATAAGAAAATGGAAGACACACAAGATCACTGATAATCTCCCTCGATCTGGGCTCCACGCAAAATCTCACCCCGTGGGGTCAAAATGATCACAAGAACGGTGAGCAAAAATCCCAGGACCACACAGGGGGAACTAGTGAATGACTTGCAGAGAGCTGGGACCAACGTAACAAAGGCTACCATCAGTAAAATACTACGCCGCCAGGGACTCAAATCCTGCAGTGCCAGACGTGTCCCCCTGCTTAAGCCAGTACATGTCCGGGCCTGTCTGAAGTTTGCTAGAGAGCATTTGGATGATCCAGAAGAGGATTGGGAGAATGTCATATGGTCAGATGAAACCAAAATAGAACTGTTTGGTAGAAACACAACACGTCGTGTTTGGAGGAGAGAGAATGCTGAGTTGCATCCAAAGAACGCCATACCTACTGTGAAGCATGGGGATGGCAACATCATGCTTTGGGGCTGTTTCTCTGCAAAGGGACCAGGACGACTGATCCATGTACAGGACAGAATGAATGGGGCCATGTATCGTGAGATTTTGAATGCAAACCTCCTTCCATCAGCAAGGGCATTGAAGATGAAATGTGGCTGAGTCTTCCAACATGACAATGATCCCAAACATACCGCCCGGGCAACGAAGGAGTGGCTTCGTAAGAAGCATTTCAAGGTCCTGGAGTGGCCTAGCCAGTCTCCAGATCTCAACCCCATATAAAACCTTTGGAGGGAGTTGAAAGTCCGTGTTGCCCAGCGACAGCCCCAAAACATCACTGCTCTAGAGGAGATCTACATGGAGGAATGGGCCAACATACCAGCAACAGTGTGTGCCAACCTTGTGAAGACTTACAGGAAACGTTTGACCTCTGTCATTACCAACAAAGGATATAGAACAAAGTATTGAAATGAACTTTAGATATTGACCAAATACTTATTTTCCACCATAATTTGCAAATAAATTCTTTCCAAATCAGCCAATGTGATTGTCTGGATTTTGTTTCTCAATTTGTCTCCCTAGAGGTCTACCTATGATGCCAATTACAGGCCTCTCTCATCTTTTTAAGTGGGAGAACTTGCACAATTGATGGCTGACTAAATACTTTTTTGCCCCACTGTATATTCTGTGTATCTAAGAAATAATCCAGGACTTTTTTAAAGCAGCACTGACCAGTCTACATTACAGCAAACTTCTTTAGTGAAGCAGTAAATATGGGAGCTGTTTCATACTGGATTACTATGGAGTTCAGGAGAAAATACACAAGAAACCCAACATACAAGTAATAATATACAAAGTTTTACACTTGTGTCCCAGAGCAGGGCGGAATGGAAATTATGGCCAAGATTCACATAGTTACATAGTTAGTCTGGCTGAAAAAAGACAAAAGTCCATCCAGTTCAACCATTAAAAAAAAAAAGTTATAATCCTATACCCACAGTTGATCCAGAGGAAGGCAAAAAAACCCAGCAAAGCATGATCCAATTTGCTCCTGCAGGGGAAAAAATTAATTCTTAATACCCTGAGAGGCAATCGGATATTCCCTGGATCAACTTTACCTATAAATGTTAGTATCCATTTATATTCTGTGTATCTAAGAAAGAATCCAGGACTTTTTTAAAGCAATCCACCAAGCTGGCCAGAACCAACTATTCCACATTTTCACAGTGAAGAAACCTTTCAGTGTTTGGAGATTACATTTCTTTTCCTCCAGATGTAAAGAGTGCCCCCTTGTTCTCTGTGATGACCTCAGGGTGAATAGCTCTACCCCAAGTTCACTATATGAACCACTGAACTATTTATACATGGAGATCATATCCCCCTTATGTATTATACATGGAGATCATATCCCCCCTTATGTATTATACATGGAGATCATATCCCCCTTATGTATTATACATGGAGATCATATCCCTCCTTATGTATTATACATGGAGATCATATCCCCCCTTATGTATTATACATGGAGATCATATCCCCCCTTATGTATTATACATGGAGATCATATCCCCCCTTATGTATTATACATGGAGATCATATCCCCCCTTATGTATTATACATGGAGATCATATCCGCCCTTATGTATTATACATGGAGATCATATCCCCCTTATGTATTATACATGGAGATCATATCCCCCCTTATGTATTATACATGGAGATCATATCCCCCCCCTTATGTATTATACATGGAGATCATATCCCCCTTATGTATTATACATGGAGATCATATCCCTCCTTATGTATTATACATGGAGATCATATCCCCCCTTATGTATTATACATGGAGATCATATCCCCCCTTATGTATTATACATGGAGATCATATCTCCCTAATCTCCTCTTCTCAAGAGAGAATAAATTCAGTTCCTCTAATCTTTCCTCCATGCCTCTTATCAGTTTGGTTGCCCTTCTCTGTACTTTCTCCTGTTCCCCAATGTTCTTTTTGACTCCGAGTGACAAGGTCAGGGTATAGAAAATATACATAATGTGTGGTTATATGAGCATATGTACAGAGTCAGCAGAATGCTAAGGGCTTGTTCACACTGGTTGGGAGGTGATAACCCTGTGGTTAAACCATGTTTTGAAGCCTCTCAACTGCTACCACTTTCAAAATATGTCTGGGATAATTATGGACTTTTTAGGCACATAAACACAGTACCACAAATATAAAACCAACTGTTACTTTATTGACATCTCATATCTAAATTACATTTAGTAATTAAAAATACTACTAAGCAATGCACATATATTTACAGTGTTAACCCCCCATTACAGGGCATAAAAATACAATTTTATGATATGGAAATTGAAAGATGGTAAACTCAATCCACTTTCCTCAGAGTAGAGGGAAGGGTTTCACTGTTAGATGGAGCCCGACATGTTTTGTGACAGAAGTCGCTTCCTCAGGGGCTTGCAACGCATCTATGAAGTACACAAACCTGCAGATATTCATTACAGAAGATGACAATAGACATTAATACAATTTTAATGCCACCTAAAAGACACTTACATGGAAATGTAGATAATGTATATTATACTATAAAGGACTCTAAGAACAGCAGATCCAGTGTTCCACGGCCAATCAGGACGGCAACCCCAGCATTGATGTGAGGGCGTACAAGGCAGCAGCCGGGGGTGTATGCATGCCACCGCTGTGATATTTTGCTTCCTGGAGGAATGATACCCCTTGTCACTTTAATTCAAGTGAATTGGACTGCTCTGCAAGTAACCCACAACCATGTCCAATGAGCGCTGCACTCTAGTGAGGGCTATTTGGGGTCAGAGCATGCAGTGAGGAGGCAATACTCTGCCTTCTCGCCACTTGTCAAATGCTCTTTGCAGAATGATCTAAATGCAGATTGCTCTTCAAAGAGAAAAGCTTTTGTGAAAAAAACCCTTAATCTCACAACAGGGAAAGAGCTGGCATAGGCACTGTGCTTTCCTAATAGAAATAAATGTTGGGATGGCAAAAGTTTTATGATTTGTAAAGGACAAACGAAATATAAAAGTAGACAAAGTAGAAAAAAATAATTAATAAACAAATAAGAAAAAAGACATATAGCACAAAAAATAAAGTTATGTTCAATTATTTTAAATCTGCAGATTTTATTAATACATGGTAATCCTGCCATAAAGGTTTTTGTTCAGATAGTTCCTGCTATGAGATGGCAGCCTTCTGTCCCATTTTTTTCCTTCTTTGTCACTCTGTCATATTAAGACTATAGGAAGCTGTGTGGACACAAATTGCAAAGGCTCTCTGACATTGTCACCATCCGAAAGCCTACCGTAAGCAGCGAGAATGCAGCCGCTGCTAGAGTGAGCGCATATAGACAAGAAGTTGTAACAGATCATCAGAACGGAGATTAAAAAAAAATGAAAAAGGTAAAAAAAAACTAGTATTTTTGAAAATTAAAAAAATTGACAATTTTTGGGGTAGATTTACTAAAACTGTTGCACTCAGAATGTGGTGCAGCTGAGCATGGTAGCCAAACAGCTTCTAACTTCAGCTTGTTCAAATACGTTTTGGCAATAAAACCTGGAAGCTGACTTCTGTGAAGTATTGCACCAGATTTTGCACTCTCCAGTTTTAGTAAATATACCCCATTGCTAGGGTTTAGATCTACTTTAAAAGCACCTGAAACTTCAAAAGCAACCACTCTCATTCTTTTAAGGATTTATTCTTGAAACAATCTTGTAAAGGTTTTTCGTTTCCTTCTACATCCTTATACTTTTTCTCAGATGCAACCTTGTTTTTATTCCTTGGCTTTCTACGCACCCCCTTCCTATTTTAGCTAAAACCTTCTCATTGTCCTTCTCCTCTTTTGGTACTGTACATTTGTTTTGCCAGTACATTTTTATTTGATTTTATAAAAAGGAGATACATTGAAAAGGTCTCCCATGGCAGTATAGAATGCAGCAAAACAACACTAAGAAAAGCAACAGTTGAACAGAGGGGAAACAGAAATAGAATCTGTAATACTCTCGGAATCAGTATTTGCATCAAATCGTGCAAACTAAATCAATCAAATCAATGCACAATTTCCACATGATATCAAAGGTAATAATGGTATCAGACTTAAGAGCTAACATTCTTTCACATAAGTAATGAGTCCTAACTATGATGATAGCTTTGGACGGATTAGGTGCCAATTGTCATTTCAAACGTCTAGTTGTGGTGATTCTAGCAACTAATAAGATGTGAGTAACTACTGTACCAAGGTAGTTAACCGGAAAGTTTTCAATCTTCAGGTTATGGAGAGACAATGACAGCTTAGGAGACACTAGTACACCAGTAATTTCTGAGATGAGCTGGAAGATCTTCCACCAGAAACTAGTCAGGTTTTCGCAGTACCATAACATATGTATTAAGTTCCCTGTTTGTCCACAACCCTGCCAGTATAGAGGAGAATTAGAGGAGGAGAACTAGGCTAATCAATATGGAGTTAGATACCATCATACCAGTATCTCTTGAGCCAACTCCCAGTGATTAACACAATGGGATTCATTTACTAAAACTGGAGAGTGCAAAATCTGGTGCAGCTGTGCATGGTAGCCAATCAGCTTCTAACTCCAGTTTGTTCAATTAAGCTTTAACAAAACTGGAAGCTGATTGGTTTCTATGCAGATCACCAGATTTTGCACTCTCAAGTTTTGGTAAATCAACTCCAATGTGTTGCACAGTAGACAGAGGCTTTAAGCTTTTGGTAGGTAGTGAAGATGTTGGATAGATCTGTCTCTCATTTCAAAAAGGGTTGTGTAAATTAATTTGGAAAAGGTTATAGAAAATAGAGATTCCTTTTTGGACTGGTAAGGGGGACATGTAGAATTGCCAGGTCTTTGGATGGATAGGGATCACAGAAAGGGGGTTTGTGAAAAGGAAATAGGTGATCTGTGTTGAGGTATAGTATTTAGAGCTCGGAGGTCATCATTCCCCCAATAATTCCTCTAAGCATTTGGGTGCTTGCCTAGACATTATATCGTTAACCGCATTCATACCAGAACATATGCAAGGTCTAATTAAGAGCTGTGGGATAAGAAATTAGTAAGCACAGAGATAGACATCTGGAAATGGCTGTCAGGTGTACCTTGATGCAGAAAGCAGTGGAGAACCCTGCATGCTAATAGTGATGCTGGAACTGGCAATGACAAATTTCCCAACTCTAGTGGCCTTCACAAATCTGATAATTAAAGGGTGAACAAATCTAAGGTGGGCACCAAAACAGATTCATTTTCTGTCCATGTGACATTAGCCTTGTATTATTTACACCTTCCTCCTTTTTTTCAACATTTATTACCTTTTTCCCTGGGCTACACTTGGCATTATGTCCATGCTTATGCAGTAGCTCCAGACTGGCCACCACTTTTTTTCCCTTGCTACTGAATCCTGAAATCTCAGACTGTTTTTTTTAATATTGTTACAATTTTACAGGGATGATTACTTGACTGCTACTGCCTTAGTCTGTGTGTAATGTTCACCATGTGGTTAATTGTGAGGCACAGAAAGGGAAAAAACATGGGACCTAGGAAGCACATAAAGGGCCCAAATGGAGACCTGTGCCCAGAGTCTGAGAGGAATAAAATCTAGCCATGGAAAAAAGGTATAAAAAGGAGAGAAGAACATGAAAATGCTCAGAGACCAGGATTTTGGTAATAATTGGGAGACAAGAGACATTCAGTATCCTAAGTGTATGATGGATTTTAAGTTAAAGACCAAAAACATTAACTTCACAATTATTTACATAGAAGGTCCTTTTAAATATCATGAACAACCTAAATCTTAAATACAGCTAGCTTAAAAACTTACAATATTTCCACCTCCCAATCATATGTAGGTATTAGTGAACTGGGCCAAGTTCAGTTCATGGAAGGTTTGGCGAAGCTAGCAGAAGGTCTCAAAGCCCCAAGCATAGTGCTGAACACTACTGAAGTCTATGAGTGGCAAATCTTGTAATTATTTACCACATTATTCATGGCCAACCTTTAGACTATTGTTAAAATAGGATAGATGAGCACTGTTATGGGGGTACATGTACCAATGGAAAAAAAAAATGGAAATACAGATCTTGTGGCTTTAAGGGCAACACTGAAAATACACAAATCTCTTATATAACTTTCTCATTATACAGTGCAATGTAGTATTTTAAAATGTAAACAAAAACCAAAGGGGTTCTCCTTGAAATTCCAATCAGGCCCTAACTACAAGACCTCCCTTTATAAACCATACCAGGCCACATGCCTTTCAACATTGAATGGATGCCTTGTAAGCCAAGCATTCCCTTGCAAGGCGCCTTGCCCCAGTGTTGAGGGACAACAGCCTCTTCCCCACATCCAAAGCCCCAAGAGGATATGGTTGTTTTTTGAAGCGAGTTGGTAAACAGTTGGTAAACTGTAGGCAAGCTGTAGGTGTTTTGTTCTTTTAATAAAGTTTTCAAAATGCACTGATGCATACTTTAATATGTTGTCCCATGACAGTCAATGTCCCTGTCCTCTGACCTTCAGCACTAGGTGGTTACCTTTAATAACTTTTAAAACACTACAGTTTACTTACAGGATTGTCTCTCTGCATGCTTATGGTAACTTTTCATATATGTTAGTACGTTGTCAGCAGAACTTTTGCATAAAGCAATTTGTACTTTATATTTATTTGTCCTTTAAAATACATTTAATTAAAAGTAGCACACTTTCAATGATTAAACCATAGTTAAAGTGAACTCTCCATAAGACTATCTGTCTTTCAGAGTTAGACACAAGGACCTTTGCAAGTACCATTCACATTCCTTCAATTGCACATTCCATTCATCTTATAAACCTGTTAATTAAATTCCTAGTAAAGGGATCTCATTTATTAAGATTGAGTGCCAGAAATATTATCATGAATTTTTTAATTATATTTTCCTATTAATTGGGATTACATGTAATGTTATTGTGTATTAAAGTACTACAGAGAAGATGTCAAACTTTCAAAAACACAGAAATTATACAAAAACTCAATCAATAAAATCATATAAAAGTTTTAACATGTTAGCATCATTTCAAGAGCTATGAAGGCCCTGCAATAAAGGTCCTTGTTAAGACACCACCTGTTATAGGCTAACAACACACTGTCACTATATCCCAATTCTACCATTGCATTTTTACTCTGTCACATGGGCCTCCAGCAAAGATTTAAGTGAGAAGGTCGCCCAATAAAATAATATATCAATTCACCCAAGTAAGATTCCATGAGATTCATCCATAATTTTTTCTAAGGTGCTTTGCAGCACCTAATTTGTTGGATCAAATCTTGCCATGGTGAATTCTGATAGTACAATGGTAGTTGCTTTTTAAATTTAGGTGAATTTTTGTGGAAATGTTTTTGTAATTCTTGTTAAATAACTACCGTAGTTCATGTATTCATATGTGGAAAACCGCTATCCATGGTGCTGAAATTATGTGCAAACAGATTCATTACAATGCACACAGTTTCATGATGAATGCACCATGCATAATGAATTACATTTTTACTAATTATGTATTTTTTTACTGCAAAATGAAAAAGTAAAAAAAAAAACTGGGTATGGAGTTTCCTGTGATGATATTGCCTTTTTTTAGACCTAGTCCACAGGCAATGTCAGGACCTTGATCTGGACCTGCAACCTCTGCTGTGTCTGGTAGTGTCTCTTCTTATTGAGCCACTGGAGATGCAACTTTCAACTTGTTTCTGGTGAACCTTGAACCCTTTGCTTGTCCCAAAAACTTCCTATTTAAGTCATGTTTTTGCACTTCCTTTCTTGCCAGATTATTGTTCTCTCTAGCTAATATATTGCTCTTGTCACTCCTGCTGAGTTCTGTATCTTTGCTATCTCTTGTTGCCAACCTTTGGCTTGTTCCTTGACAACTGCTCTGCTTGATCCCAACCTGCAACCACTTGTTACTGAACTTTGGCTTGTTTACTAACGCTTCTGCTTGATCCCTATCTGTTTTTTTTTGTTTTTTTTTAATTTAAATATTTATTAGTTTTTCATAATTATTACAAAAATTCCAAAAGAAGAGACACATTACATATAAATAATCGTTACATTTCTATCTTGCCCCTTCTAAAAACTCTTTTCTTTCCCTCCCCTCCCAACCCATTCCCACCCCCCTTCCCCCTCCCTCCCCTCTGCAAGTTCTGCAATCTCTCAAGGCCCAATAACTTTAAATATCTTCCTAGTTTATAGTTTTCTATATTTCTCTTTCAATCCTGATTTTTCCCATTTTTCCCATCTCGTATAGTATATTCCCAACCTATCTTCCTGCATATAGTAAGATTTTTCCATTCTACTAATCTGATTTACTCTATTGATCCAGTCTTCCTCCTTCGGCACCTCTGTTTTCTGCCAGAACTTGGGTATCAACCCTTTTGCAGCATTTAAATAGTACCATACGCCTGATTCTTTATATTTATTTACTGTTGTCTCAACATTATGTAGGAGACACATCGTTGGGTCTAACCTTATGTCATTTCCAGTTATTATTTCTATTAATTTAACTATTGTCTTCCAGAAAGCCTGAATTTTCGGATATTGCCACCATATGTGAAACACCGTGCCCATCTCCCCACATCCTCTCCACCACATTTTTGAATTCTCCCCACTCATCTTGTGCTCAATGCTCGGTGTAATATGCCATCGTGTCAAACACTTATAGTTAATCTCCACGTCTCTCATACTAACATTCTCGTGTATCAATCTAAATATCTTGTTCTGTTGATCCTCGTCTAACACCACCTCCATATCTCTTTCCCATTTCATTATAAAAATTAACTTTGTGTCTGTGTCTAATTCTGTGAGTATTCTATAAATTTTAGCAATACCATGTTTCCCATCTCTACGTGATTCTAACAACCTTTCAAACATATTCCACTCCTTTTTTAATCTCAAGGGTTTTGGTAGTTTTCCAATAAAACATTTTAACTGGTGATATTTCCACTCATCTATTCCAGTAAAAATGTCTCCCTTCTTCTCTTTTAATTCTTTAAATGATCTCAATTCCCCCTCTACCAGTACATCTCTTAGTTGGATATCTTCCCTTTTAAACCATCTCCCTGATATCTCATCCTTTCCTGGGGGGAAATATTCAGTATTTGCAAGAGGCATTAATATAGAGTTGAATTCCCATTTCATATTTTTGTGTAAATTATCCCATACCCTTAAAACGTTTAAAGTGTAAATACTTGTGCTTTCTTTAATTCTTCTAAAATGTGCTGGGGCCCATATCATCTTACTCAAACTAATCCCTCTCAGTTCATTTTCAATTTTTACCCAACTCTTCCCCTTGTGGTTAAATGTCCAATCATAGATTCTTGCTAAAATTACTGCTTTATAGTATCTCTTGACATAAGGTAGTCCCATTCCCCATTTCTCTTTAGTCCTACTCAATGTTTCGTATGATATTCTTGGTTTTTTATTCCTCCAGATATATCTTGTTAACATTTTTTTTATTATCTAAAAAAAGCCTCTGGGAGTTTGATTGGAACCATTTGGAATCTATACAGTATTTTAGGTATAATTACCATTTTAACTAGGTTTATACGTCCTATCCATGATGGGTTTCCTCCTTCTAATATTTTTAATTCTTCCTTGGTCTCATTTATCAAAGAAATATAGTTTAATCTATAATTCTTTTTGTAGCTTCTCCTTTTCACTCTTTGGTATGTTGATGTTCAAGATCTCTGTTTTTGTTGGATTAATTTTTAAATTTGATAGTTCACCATACTCCTTCAAGATCTTCATTATATTTGATAATGTTATTCGGGGGTTATCTACATAAAACAATAGGTGATCCGCAAAGGCCGCTACTTTGTGTTCCATATTTTCTATCTGGAATTCCTTTACCGCTCCACTGTTCCTTATCGTTGACAACAGGGGTTCCAGTGACAAAACATACAACAGGGGGGGCAGTGGGCAGCCCTGTCTTGTTCCATTGGACATCCCAATGGATTCCGACCTCTCCCCATTTACTGTAATGATTGCGGTGGGCTCCCTATATAATTTACCTATCCACTCACGCATTCTCATCCAATCCCCAGCACCTCCAGGTTGTCCATCATGAAGCCCCAGTCCACTCTATCGAACGCCTTTTCGGCATCAATCGACAATAGTACCACCGGGGCTTTCCCTTTTCTACTTTTCTGAATAAGCATCAGAGTTCTCAACCCGTTGTCTCTACCCTCTCTCCCTGGGACAAAGCCCACCTGATCTCCATGTATCCATTCAGGCATTAGATCTTTCAGCCTATTTGCTAGAACCTTTGCATACAACTTGGTATCGGTGTTCAATAATGAAATTGGTCTATAGCTGGAACACTGAGAAGGATCTTTTCCCTCCTTGTGAATGAGTACAACATGGGCCTGAAGAGATTCTCTTCTCCCCTCCATCCCTCCTCCCAGATCGTTCATATACTTCTTCAGCTTAGGTAACAATATTTCACTATATTTTTTATAGTACTTAACTGTATACCCATCTGGTCCTGGACTTTTTCCACCCCCTGTACTTCTTAATGCTGCTTTTATTTCATCCTGGGAAATTTCCGCGTCCAAGGAATTCAATTGTACTTCACTTAACTTTGGTAGTCCTGCGTTTTTTAAATATAACATCCTTTTTTCATTGATATCCTCTCTATTTTCTTTTGGAGAGCCTTGGGGACTAATATTATAAAACTTTCTATAGTATTCCGTGAACACTTTAATAATCTCTTTAGTTGAGTGAACCAACTCCCCCTTGGGATTTTTTATCTTTTCTATATAATTTCTATTTTTCTTTTTATTCAGAGCTCTCATTAAGTATTTTCCTGGTCTGTCTCCCCATCTATATCTTTCACTTAATACTTTATTATATACTCTTCTCCTCATCCATCAATCTCTCTAGCTCATCTTTTTTATCCATTAACTTCTGTCTTATTTCTCTTGTTATTTTCTTCTTTTGTATCTGCTCCAAATCCAGGATTTCTTTTAGGAGCCCACTTATCCTCTCTCTTTTTTCTCTTTTCTTCCTTGCTCCCATCGCAATCAGGATTCCTCTTATGTATACCTTGTGGCTTTCCCATACTGTGGCTGTCGATACTTCCTCTGTCTCATTCTCCTTAAAATATACCTTAATCTCTTCCCCAATCTTCTGAGCTATATCCTCATCCAGGAGAAGGGCCTCATTTAACCTCCATCCTAGGCCTCCCGTCCACCGTCTTCCCCATCCCATTTTCATTATGACAGGGGCATGATCCGAGAATGTACTCATCTCTATTTCTATTTTAACCAACAGTTCAATGAGTTGATGATCTATTAAAATATAATCCAGTCTCAAGTATATCTCATGTGCATTAGAGAAGAAGGTATAGTCTCTGTCTTTCATATGCATTATTCTCCAAGTGTCCACCAGTTGGTACTCATGGATCGCTTTTTTAAAAGCTCTCAGAGACCTACCACCTTCTCTCTGCACAGGGGAGGTTGTATCCTTTTGTGGGTCCATACAGAGATTTAAATCTCCTGCTACTATCAAACGCCCTTTTTTGAAGTCTATCAATTTTTTCAACAGACCCTTCAAATAGATCTCCGGCTTTTTGTTGGGGCAATATATATTGGCTAACGTACACTCGATTCCCTGTAATTTACCTTTCAAAAACAGGAATCTCCCCTCCGGATCGGTCTTTCTATCCTCCAGCTCAAATCTCATATTCTTTGCCAACCCTATTGCCACCCCTTTTGCTCTTTTAATTGGAGAGTCAGCGTAATACCATGTTGGATAATATTTGGATTTTAATTTCACGTTTGACTCTATCTCAAAATGTGTTTCCTGTAAAAATACCACTGACGTTGCCCTATGATGTAACTCTTTAAACAACTTAAATCTTTTCCCAGGACAGTTCAACCCATTCACATTATATGTTATAAACTGTATTTCTTCCATCCTTCTTAAATTCTGTCTATCTCTCCTCTAATACGCCTCCTCCTATTAGGCCCTACTATCTTGCAGCATATTAACCCAATCTCCCCTCCCCCCACTCCCTCCAGCCCAACACCCATCTCCCACCCCCGCCCCCCACCCCTCTCACCCTGTCTTCTTTTTCCCCTACCCATTTTTAGGCTTATAAACTGCCTACAAATCATTTGTGGATCTGTTTCCACCATTGATTTAAAACTTAGGGCGTAAGCTCCGCCCATGTACGGCTCACCTCTCCTCCGACCCCCCCAGTTCCCCTCTCTCTATCATCTGGACTCAGCAAGAATCTTTACTTCCCTCCCTTAACCGGAGCTTCCAGGAGGACCTCAACTTCCGGAGGGGAGAGACCAGGGCCGAGAGAGGGAAAAGAGAGAGAAAAAAAAAACAAAAACATATTTTCTACTTAACTCTCTACTTAACTCTCCCTCCCTTCCCTCCCCAACCCCAAGGCCTCCCTCCCCCTCCCCCCGACCCCCGACCCGCTGCCAGTCCTCTTTTCTTGTATCATCTATATCTCCTTTATCTTCTTCTTCCCACCCAGCTATCTCCATTCTTTGCAAGTCCAGTCTATCACAAAAATCCCTTAGTTCCTCCGGAAATCTCAAATGAGCTGTGACCCCGTTTTTCCAGCCAATTAGAGATGCTGAGGTAACCCATCTATACTGCACATTCTGTTTTCTCATTTGCTCCAACAGGGGTCTCAGGGATCTCCTTCTCCATAGGGTCTCTGCTGTTAAGTCCGCATAAATTTGGATAGTCAAATCTCCATACTTAATTAATGATCTTCCCTTGGTCTTCTTCCAAATCTCATCTTTGACCCAAAATTTTTGGAACTGGACAATTATGTCTCTCGGTCTTTCCTTCTCAGTAGCCTGTTTGAACTTTCCTATTCTAAACACTCCGTCTAACTTGATCCCGTCTGTTTCAGGTCTGTCTCTTATGGAGTTTAGAATTTTTTTAACTAGTTCATATAGTGTTTCCCCTTTTGCAGTCTCTGGGATTCCTCGTACTCTAAGGTTACACCTTCTTTCTTTATTTTCTTGAGCTTCCATCCTATAGATCAATTTTTTCTGGGTGTTTTAGAATTTTGGTTTATTTTTTTCCTTAGATTATCTATGTTTTGGGCCTGGGTTTTAACTTTCTCCTCTGTTTTTCCATTCTTGATAGCAGATGCCCTAAATCATTTCGAATAGCTGTCATTTCATGTTTTATCATTTTTTCCAAATTTTGAAACATTTCTATCATCTCCTTCTTATTTGGTATTTGTAGTTCACCGTCAGATTCTTTTTTTCCCAAGCCATCCACTATTTGTTGGCTACAGCTGCTATTCATGTCCAATGATAATCTAGGACTATTTCCTGAACTAGTGTCCATTTCCCCTTTTGCACTTGTGCCTTGGGCCCTTTCTGGCGTGGTATTTCCACATGATGTAAATTTCTTTATTGTTCCTGTTTGAGACCCTTTGAGCCCAACTCCCTTGGGACCTTTATTCTTCATATCCTCTGTAAATCTTTTTTTTTTTTTCTTCTATATTCTCAAGATGGGATTATACCGCTCCTTTATGATTTATGGACCAGACAGGCTTGCTATTTTTCCTATATGTTTTACTCTCCTAGGACATCTGGGCCTCCTCTCTTCTTCTCTTCTAACCCCTGGGAATCCTCCCCTCCTCTCTTTCACCCCTTGGTCTCCTATGTCACTCAGGGGTCCACAACACAGTAAGCCCCCAGCAGCTCTCATTCACCCTTCCCTTCTCAAGACAGTGGCTCCAGGCTTGTATGGAGGGCCTTCACTGCAGCTCAGTCCTGGGGGGGGATTCCTCTGGGTTTCCGGTGCTGTATTTCTTTCTTTTTTTCTTTCTCCTTAGGATTCGTCCCAGGGAAGCAGGATGGGTCTCCTGATATTCATGGGTCTCCCTGACCCAGGATCAGACAGCCAGCCAGGGGGTACGGGCAACAGTGAGCCAGCAGCTCCCTGTCACATCAGGAAGCCGGCCGGCTTCCTCTTTCCCCCAGAGATCCTCCGCTGCTGGTCACGTGGTCCCGCAGCGTCACCTCTCCTCTCAGCCACACGGATCTCCCACTCATGTAGCGCCGGGGGAACCGGCGTGTCACTGCAGCCTCAGACCAGCTCCCATCTCCGGCTCTCCGGGTTCAACTCCCAGCCCTCCAGACTCCGGTGGGTCAGCTCCTAGTGAGGGTCACTGGGTGGGTCGGGAAGCGGGACCTAGCAAGGAGCTAGTGCCGCTCGCTCCCCACAGCCGCCATGTTCAGGCTCCTCCCCCCAATTCTGATCCCTATCTGTTATATCTGCCACTGAATTCCAACTTTCTCATCTCCTGGTGGGGACATCCTGAGAACGGTGACCTGGTACTAACAGGCAGCAAAACCCATCTGCACCATCAGGAGCTCTGGTGAATACCGGTCAGTCCCTTGACCCCGCACCTCAGGTGAGTCTTTTTCATCCACCAGGGTTATCCTGCTGCCTGGAAGAAGCCTCTCTACTGCTATGGCTACTGGTCTCTGAGCCTGACTCCAAACTGAAACAGGCAATGATATCCCACAAAACTCTATCTCAGAGTTTTCTGAACACAAAAAAAAAAACAAAACAAAAAAAAACGATGTGCCTAGTGCAAGATACCTGAGAGCGATAAGGTTTGAGCAGTGAGGAAAAGGATTTTGTTCCCTCTTCCTCTAATATGCCATTGGACATTGTGGGACATTGTTGACATGGGACCTGGACAGGTGAATTTTATCTAAAAAACAAAAAAACCTTTTTTTTTGTGTGGCATATTTTTTTTTACACTCTGTACTTATCTTTGGGCATTTTTATCTTCTTCATTGACTCCCCAGCATTTCACTAGAGAAGTGCAATTTCACCAGAATTTTCAAAATTTCTCTGCTGAAAGTGATTGTCGCTATAATAATGCACTTGCAACAACACAGTTTGTTGGATGTTTGAAGCATGTTCTAGTTAGGTGCTGTCCTGGACTAGAGAGTAAGGGTTAATGCCATTCCTGGTTTATTGGTTTGGTGGGTTGTCTCTAGGTTCAACCCACTGAACCTGTGATATAAAAGAGGGAATGTGGTCTGGCGGAGAGAGCCCCAGGCCTGAGAGCCCCTGAAAGATGAGAGAAGAGACAAAGAGAGATGATCGGGAAGCTGCACCCGGGTCTATTACAAGAATGTTGCCTCCTGCTGCTATAATGTAGAAGGTCCTCTGTACCTGGGGTTTGCCCAGGAAGACACCAGTGCTGGAGAATGCCTCTAACGGATTCCTGTATGAACATGGACATTACCTTCTGCAGGTATGCCGGGGCAGCACATAGCCTGAGTTAAAGGTAGAGATGTAGGAATTATTCCTGTTTTGCATGTTGGACTTTGGGATGTTCATTTTGCAATAATCCAAGTAAAGCCTTGAAAGTTTGTTCCCACCTGGTCTGAAGTTGCTCAAAGGGGTGTTCTGCAAGTAACGAGCACCTATGGTCTAATGTTTGGGTCATGTAACACATTGAGGTATGAAGACAGCTTTGCAAGTGTTAACATATAGTGAAGTGCAAGTCAGTGCACTCCTTCCATCAGTGGTCTGTCTCCCATAGCAACAGGAGCAGATCTATATCACAGGGGTCTCCATCCTGTACAGAGGTACAGAAGTTCAAGAGCAAGGTTAAATGCATGTGTGGAGCCCGTGAAAGGTGCATAGCAAGGCCCATTCCACTACTGGTGAATGGTAGTGGAAAACGCTGGACAGGTGGTTGTGAACAATGCTCAATGTGTCCCTTTTAATTGCACGTTTTTAGTGGGAAGACATACATTTACACAGGGATCTAAGAATTAACTGGAGAACAGTTATGGTGCAAGTGTACATGGTGAACGTTCATCTCAAATAGCAGAGGCCCACCTTAAGGTCGAGTATTCTTCAACAGCAACCTCAGCCTTGTCTCAGGGAATTGGTAAAAACGGCACAGAATAAAACTATCCCATGTGTACTGAAAGTGATCCTGTTACTGGTGCCTAGCATAGCCCAGAAGAACCCGTCTCGGGGGTAGTCTTCTTATGTGAAAAATATTTCATGGGAAACATGGAGGAAGGTCCACCATCACCTGCCTTCACTAGACACCCCCTTGCCAACAAGTTGCCATGATAGTTTTCCTTATTTTCAATGTGGGGTATACCCCTTTCTTCTAAGGTCCTAGCAGTACTAATACACAAAACATTAGCAAAATGTTAAGAAGAACAGTCATTGAAAAAATATGCACAAATGACGGGAGACAGGACATCAATTACAGAAAATAATGAATCTTCATAGACAAACCATAAAAGAACATAAAGGGGGTGGATTACTGTATACCTATGGGACATCATTTCCAACAACCAGACCTTTATATTTAAGACATGAATGTTTTTGTTCTTAAAGAGAATTTTAAAAATACTCAGGAAAGGAAAAACTTTGATCTGCAAATAATTATTTTTGACACAAAGATAACGGACCAAATGTAGGCCTTAGCTTCTTATATCAAAACTAAAACGTTTTATGAACATTCTTACCTCGGTAAGCTCTCCTTGTCTCCTTAGCTACGGTAATTTTCTCCATCTAATTACTGAGGGTTGTGTGCTTTTTTGGGGGGGTTTTTGCATAGATTGGTATTTTTAACTTTTTTGCCTATTCCTTATGCATTGGTACTACTTAGACCTTAGAAAAAGGAAGTATGCCCCAATTTTTACTGAACTTTTAGGGAAATGGAAACTCTTAGTTTTGCTAATTCCAATGGCCAATAGTAGGTGCAGACTGCAGTAAAGTGTCCCCTTGTATCCCCTGTATTTGATCATGTAAACTCCGAGATCATACAACCAACTGCAGGGGATGAATGCAGAAGTTCCATTGTGTTCTGCGTTAAATTTCAGCAGATTCCCTGCACAATACTTTTGGTACAACTTACCATATATTATATTCTCAATGAACCCCAACTGATTGTAAGCGGTGCCACTGGGAGGTAGTAGTGATGAACAATTTGAGAAGGGTTTGCCGAACATCAAAGCAATCTGGATGCTGAACCCGAACCTCAATGAAATCAATGGGAGTGAAGTCGTCAAATTAAAAATGCCTATTTTCTGGTTGAATAGGCAAGAGGGTGTCAACAAAACAGTAATGGGGGGAATAGTGAGCACTTTGTACAAAAGCAAATAACATTTTTTTTTAAAGATTTATTCAGCCAGGGGCAGTGGTTTTTTAAATGTTTAAAGTGGAACACTAAAAATGGCCAATTTCTTTAAATAACATGCCTGGAAGAGCCCTAATCCTAGCTGTGAAGAGACACATCTCTGTGATGTGCGGAAAGTGCTGCAGCAGCACTGACATTTACAAAGGGAAAAAGTGTTTAAATTTGCTAGCAATTGACATGTCACTGAAGAAGCCAGCAATGAGATATCATTTGCTGAGAATTTAAACTATATCATTTTTTTTTTTGAAGTATCACTTTTGCTGCGGTACATCGTAAAATGCATACAAAGAAAAAATCAATACCAAGACCTAATCTAAGCATGCAGCCTGGCTGGCCAGAAAAGGGGTGTATGAGCATGTACCCCCCTTCCTGAACATGCCCTCCTTCAACATGGGCTGGTGCCTTGCCAGTGAGAACTCCTGTGGCAAAGCACTTTGTCTCCAAGTTGATAAGGATAAGGGCCTCATCCCCACAACCTTTGCTAGTGGTTGTGTAGGTCTGTGGGTGGGGGTTTATCAGAATATGGAAGCCCCCTTTAACAGTAAGGAAACACCCAAATACTGTCCCCCTCATTCACAAAAAAAATTGTAAACTAGAAATAGACACCCAAATGTTTGACAAGTCCTTTTTTTAAAAAATAAATTCCCCAAAAATTCCTCTGTTGTAAATCTATGTTCAATCACATTGTCCAGTGATGCAGATCTAAGTCACAATACCCAACTATCGGACGAACCTGTTGAAAGAGAAAAAAAAAACAGCTGCTTCTGGTACACATTCTGAGCATTTGCCTGTCACCCACCAAATGACAAGTCAAGTGGATAACAGCTGTTACTGTATATACAAGAGGGCAGGGGCCTCTCAGATTATGCCATTAACCATACATTGTCATGTCCATATATTGTCAATGGTCCTTATATGGTCCTCACATGCCCCCACCCCCTTGTATGTTATATACAAGGTGTTGGGGGTCTCTCGGGTGATGCCATTGACCATACATGGTCATGTCCATATATGGTCAATGATCCTTATATGATTCTCACATAACAGCCCAAATCTGTTATGTGTAATAGTTACATATAGTTACATAGTTAGTCTGGCTGAAAAAAGACAAACGTCCATCCGGGTCAACGATTAAAAAAAAGTTAGAAACCGTACACCCACAGTTGATCCAGAGGAAGGCAAAACAAAAACAGCAAAGCATGATCCAATTTGCTCCTAAAGGGGAAAAACTCCTTCCTGATCCACCTATTAGGTACAGTGTCAAAGGTATATGTGCAAATTAGTGCAACCAATGAAATAATGGCCTACCTCATTGCAGGCTATCCCCTCTTCAGTCTATTATGAATGTTGCTGCCAGACTCATCCATCTTACTAACCGTTCTATATCTGCCACCCCTCTCTGCCAATCCCTCCACTGGTCTCCATTCAGTGTCCTCCACCCCTCTCTGCCAATCTCTCCACTGGCTTCCCATTTCCCAACGGATAAAATTCAAAACATAAACAATCACATATAAAGCCATTTATAACTCTGCCCCAAATTACATCACCAACCTTGTCTCCAAATATCACCCAAACCGTACTCTCCGCTCCTTGCAAGACCTCCTACTCTCTAGCTTCCTTGTCTCCTCCTCCCATGCTTGTATCCAGGACTTCTCCAGAGCTTCCCCCATCCTTTGGAACTCTCTACCCCAATTTATCAGACTATTGCCTACTCTGCTCACTTTTAGGTGATCTCTGAAAACCTATCTCTTCAGGGAAGCCTATCCTGCCCTCAGCTAATACTGGAATCTTCTACTCTTCCAACCAGTCCATCGCCCAGTTACTACCTTTTGTACCACCAGCCCCTCCCTCCTAGATTGTAAGCTCCAAGGATCAGGCCCTCAAATCCCTCTTGTACTGAACTGTATTGTTGCTGTATTGTCTCCCATTATATTGTAAAGCGCTGAGCAAACTGTTGGCGCTATATAAATCCTGTATATTAAATAATAATAATAAACAAGTAAATATAATGAAAACCAATGTAAGCAATTAAACCAACAATTAAAGTCCTTCCACAAATAGATCTGTGTGTCAGTGATGCTGGAGAACACAAACGTGTCCAATTCCACACAGTGTTTAAAGTGCACAGTGTTCTGGTGGAGCCTACGTGCTGATGTCACGCCGCCGTGTCAGCGCTCTGGAACGGCGGCCATTTTGGTATGTGGCTAGCTTCCCTTTTACATTGATGTTTCCATGTGGAATGTAGTTAATATAACTTAATAAAAAACAAGCCATCTTTTGGGCTCTGTGTGGTGAGCTTTTCTCCTAGGAGGTCATCGATCCTGTGGACTCTGGGGATCTGTATGCATTGATCTTCGGCTGCTGCTGCTGTACAAGAAGCATTCTGGTGAGTGCATAGTGGTGGCAGAACATTCACCGGATCTTTTAAGCACCGTGTGGAATTGGACACGTTTGTGCTCTCCAGCATCACTGACACACAGATCTATTTGTGGAAGGACTTTATTTGTTGGTTAAATTGCTTACATTTGTATTTGTTAGATTTACTTGTTTATGTCTTATTTCATTGGTTGCACTAATTTGCACATATACCTTTGACACTGGACCTAATCGGTGGACTTTTTGTATACGCTGCACTTTATATACTTGCCTATAAATGTTACTAACCAGTTATATTCTGTGTATCCAAGAAAGAATCCAGGACTTTTTTAAAGCAATCGACTGAGTTGGCCAGAACCAATTCTTTAGGGAGTCTATTCCACATTCTCACATCTCTTACTGTTCTCTAATCCCAGAGGATGCCAGTTTTGGAGAAACGCGTGTCGGGCGGAGCTTTCTGTGACGTCACCTTGCTCTGGCCGGTGGTCTGACACTGCGGGAATTTTAAATATTTACACTGCCTTTATGCACCTTATCTATGCAAGTGCAATACGTTAATATTTTTTTGCTGGTTCATCAGGTCGCTCTATGAAGTTTTCTTCTTCTGTTTTAAACCTTTCCTTGCATGATGTCTGATGTGATGGATTCGTTCAAGTGAATCTGCAGTCATCCATTCATTTTCCATTCATCTCATTGATATGGCTAACTAGGGTGTCAGTGAGGATCTAAACACCATCTGCTCGTTTGATCTCTTGATTGGAGATCAAAGTATCTGGCAGGGGCGGACTGACAACTCATGGGGCCCCCAGGCAATAGGGGATCATGGGGCCCCTGTGTCCTTGCCCAAACTCAAAAAAGCCTATGAAAAAGGTACCAGGGGCATCTCATGGGGCTCCCTACTGACCCCGGGCCCTCGGGCAGTGCCCAAGTTTCCAAATGGTCAGTCCGCCCCTGGTGTCTGGTAAGAAGCTGATTTTTTCTTTTGTGTCAAGCATTTGTGGACACCTATGCACTTTCCATTGGAGGATTTCTTTAGCACATAGCACTGTGTTATTGGATTTTGGGACTTTTAATTATTTAATATATGAATGTGGACTTATATCATTTAAATTAATTTATACACATTCTTTATGTAGCAGTATTTATTTGATTTATTATTGTTTATGATTTTTGTAGTGTACAGCACACTCGTTTTGTATATCTTACTGTAAAGAAACCTTTCCGTATTTGGAGATTAAATTTCTTTTCCTCCAGACGTAAAGAGTAGTGGTAGTAATACTGCTATTATACATGATGTTTGGTAAATGTTTAGGCATTTGTCCTAATGTCAGCATAGCCAAAGCTTGGTCCGATCCAAACTTGCCTACATGGAAGAAAAATATATTTTAAATATATTTTAAAAATATTATTCCCAAATATATTGACATATATTTGAAATACTACAATTTTGGCAGCATTATATATAAATATATATATATATATATATATATATATATATACACTGTATACTGTATGTTGAAATGCATTTTTATTGCAAAGTATATAAAAAATATTTTTAAAAATACATTTTCAAATATACTGTATGTCTTTACAAATACATTTAATCTACATATTTGGAATGCATTTATATGTAAAAAATATATGTTAAAAAGAATTTTTTATATGTTAAATGTTAAAAAAAATCTGAAGAATATATTTGAAAAAATATATTTTTAAAAATATTTTTCATATATATTGTAATATATAAATTTAACAAGCAGTATATATATATATATATATATATACAGTCATGGCCGAAATTGTTGGCACCCTTGATATTTTTCCTGAAAATCAAGTATTTCACACAAAAAAGGTATTGCATTAACACATGTTTTGCTATACACATGTTTATTCCCTTTGTATGTATTGGAACAAATATAAAACAGAGGCAGAAAAGCAAATATGACATAATATCACACAAAACCCCAAAAATGGGCTGGACAAAAGTATTGGCACCCTTAACTTAATATTTGGTTGCACACCCTTTGGAAAACATAACTGAAATCAGTCGCTTCCTATAACCATCAATAAGCTTCTGACACCTCTCACCCGGAATTTTGGACCACTCTTCCTTTGCAAACAGCTCCAGGTCTCTCTTATTGGAAGGACACCTTTTCCCAACAGCAATTTTAAGATCTCTCCACAGGTGTTCAATGGGATTTAGATCTGGGCTCATTGCTGGCCACTTCAGAACTCTCCAGCGCTTCTTTGCCATCCATTTCTGAGTGCTTTTTGACGTATGTTTGGGGTCATTGTCCTGCTGGAAGACCCAGGATCTTGGACGCAAACCCAGCTTTCTGACACTGGGCCCTACAGTGCGACCCAAAATCCTTTGGTAATCCTCAGATTTCATGATGCCTTGCACACAGTCAAGGCACCCAGTGCCAGAGGCAGCAAAACAACCCCAAAACATCATTGAACCTCCACCATATTTTACCGTAGGTACTGTGTTTTGTTCTTTGTAGGCCTCATTCCGTTTTCGGTAAACAGTAGAATGATGTGCTTTACCGAAAAGCTCTATCTTGGTCTCATCTGTCCACAAGACGTTTTCCCAGAAGGCTTTTGGCTTACTCAAGTACATTTTGGCAAACTGTAGTCTTGCTTTTTTATGTCTCTGTGTCAGCAGTGGGGTCCTCCTGGGTCTCCTGCCATAGCGTTTCATTTCATTTAAATGTCGACGGATAGTTCGCGCTGACACTGATGCTCCCTGAGCCTGCAGGACAGCTTGAATGTCTTTGGAACATGTTTGGGGCTGCTTATCCACCATCCGGACTATTCTGCGTTGCAATCTTTCATCAATTTTCCTCATCCGTCCACGACCAGGGAGATTAGCTACAGTGCCATGGGTTGCAAACTTCTTGATAATGTTGCGCACTGTGGACAAAGGCAAATCTAGTTCTCTGGAGATGGACTTGTAACCTTGAGATTGTTGATATTTTGCCACAATTTTGGTTCTCAGGTCCTCAGACAGTTCTCGTCTCCTCTTTCTGTTGTCCATGCTTAGTGTGGCACAGACAGACACACAATGCAAAGGTTAAGTGAACGTCTCTCCTTTTTATCTGCTTTCAGGTGTGATTTCTATATTGCCCACACCTGTTACTTGCCCCAGGTGAGTTTACAGGAGCATCACATGCTTGTAACATTCTTATTTATCCGCAGTTGTGAAAGGGTGCCAATACTTTTGTCCAGCCCATTTTTGGAGGTTTGTGTGACATTATGTCGAATTTGCTTTCTTTCCTCCCTTTTTTTGTTTTGTCCCAATACACACAAAGGGAATAAACATGTGTATAGCAAAACATGTGTTAATGCAATACGTTTCGTGAGAAATACATGATTTCCTGGAGAAATATCAAGGGTGCCAACAATTTCGGCCATGACTGTATATATATATATATATATATAGATAGATAGATAGATAGATAGATAGATATTTTAATACATTTTGAAATATATTGAATACGGGCAAACTTTTATTTTATTTATTTTTATGACGTATTATTTCAAATATATGTCAATATATTTGGGAAGAATATGTTTGAAATATATTTCAAATGTATTTTTCTTCCATGTGGGTGTGTTTGGACAGAACCTTTAGCTCAACCCTAGGAGGCAGTAAAGGAAGACCATCTATAAAAAAGGAAGGACAGCAAGGTTTGGGGGTGGGTGGTAGGGTAGGTAGGTGGACAAAGACAGCAAAGGGGGGCCTTTACAAGTTACAAGTTGTGGTGTGGCTTTCACCTATGTAGATTTACCACTGGCCTTTTCAACTTTTGTCTTTAGATTGTAAGCTCCAAGGAGCAGAGCCCTCGAACCCCTCGTGTATCGCATTGTATTGTTACTTTACTGTCTCATGTATTGTCTCCTATTGTAATGTACAGTGCAGAGCGAACTATTGGCACTATATACTGTAAATACTGTATAATAATAATAATAATGTCCATTTCTTTATTATTTAGGGGAAAAAAAATCATAATTATTCAAAAAAGAGTTTTGCATGAGAAGAGGAATTTTGGCCCTAAAGACAGACTGCAATTCTAAAATGGAGAAAGTTGGAAGCAAAAGTTCAATGTATGGTAACCGAAAGCAAGCTAATTTCAGTTTAGACGATCTCTAATTGGTTGCTACACAGCGATTACATTTTGCACATCCTCCCAGGTCTTTGAACTGCCTTATTTTATAAGCCTGTATGCTGGTATAAAAGGTAAGATATCTGGAGAGCTGGCGTCTGCACCCTAACTGTGCTGGGAGTGATGATCTTCCTAAATACGCATGTGCCAATTAAAATATAATTTAAACCAGCACAAACACGCTTTCTGTGTGAGAATACAGGCATTTACATCTGAGGCAGCCATGAGAAATATCAGGATAAAAATAGGCCGTGCCCTTGCCAGTTTGACATTTAAAGACATTTGGTTCAAGCCAATTAAGTTAATTCAATAAGAATTTAATGTTCTTCTCAAGCTCTTTAGAAGTTAATGACTGTACGTTTAGCAGGTTACAGAGAAGATGTAACTGCTCTGACTGAGCAATATATGCAAGTTCCCCTTCCTTCTTTCTTGCCTTATGTTTGCTCTGCACATTATGAGTATAGTATCAATGTAAATTCTGAATTTATGTTTCAACTGCGTTGAAAGTTGGCTTTTCTCTGTCATTTTGTTTTTGCAGCCTCAGCTAGAGCGATGGGCCAGAACAATGGAAAAAATACTGTAAAAAATGTAAACTTTGCAATTCTAAAGGTTGAAGCAGAACTCCAACTTTTTCTACAGCCTCCACCTCCATACCCCTGCAACACCTATATATATATATATATATATATATATATATATATATATATATATATACACTGTATATATTGTGGCAGGTTGATTGTGAATGGAGAAAGCTGTATTTTCTTTGCTTTCTTTGGATTTGGTAGTTCTAGATTGGGGCTGGGAGCCTGAAGGTTCCAAAAGTATTGTGATGGAACCTTCAATCTGAGAAACAGGCTTTGCTAATGGCCAGCAGCCAGTGTGAGTGTACAGGTGTGCAGTCGTGCTATAAGCTTGATGAGAGTTACTGCAAGTTGAGGTGAAGCTGGAGTTGTTGCAGTTGCTGCAGCCAGGAGGGAGGTGTGCTCCTGTCCAGAGACCAAGGCAATATCATTGAGACAGTACTCCATGTGGGATAGGTTCCAGGCCATTGGACCGAGAGAATTGGACCAGCTGAGAGAGTCTGGGAGATTGTGAGAGTCATGGAAACTAGAGCTCAGACAACTCGGAGAGAGCCTAGAGGGGCAAAGGAATCTGTGAGTCTTGGATGAGTAAGAGGGCCGGGGGTATCAGGATAACCTATACCTAGGGGATGGAGAACCATATTTGGAGGCCAGTAGTGGGCCCATGCAGTGAAGTTTTGCAAAAATAAGCTGAGTAAGCTAAAGAGCTAGGGGACTCAGCATTTTTGTTTTGTGTGAAGCTAAAACCCCTGTGTGGGGAGACCTACATTGTAAAGACTTCGTTTTTTCTGTTTCCTTTTAATAAAAATATGCTACCAGTCCCTCAACCATAGTTCCTGTTTGCCGTGACTCACTGCACAAATGCATCTACCACAAGAGAGAACAAATATATATATATATATATGTGTGTGTACGCTATATTGCCAAAAGTATTGGGAAGCCTGCTTTTACATGCACATTAACTTTACTGGCATCCCAGTCTTATTCCATTGGGTTGAGTGTGTCTATGGGAATGTTTCACCATTCTTCCAGAAGCCCATTTGTGAGGTCAGGTACTGATGTCGGACGAGAAGGCCTGGCACATAGTTTCCAGTCTAATTCATGCCTGAGTGTTCTGGATGTAACTATGGTACCTATTGGATTGCACAGTCATATTCTGACACCCAACATACGCTTTATTGCCAAAAGTATTGGGGTACCTGCCTTTAATGACATCCCAGTCTTAGTCAGTAGGGTTCAATATTGAGTTGGCCCACCCTTTCTAACTATAACCGCTTCAACTCTTCTGGGAAGGCTGCCCACAAGGTTTAGGAGTATGACTATGGGAATGTTTGACCATTCTTCCAGAATCGCATTTGTGAGGTCAGGCACTGATATTGGACGAGAAGGCCTGGCTCGCAGTCTCTACTCTAATTCATCCCAAAGGTGTTCTATTGGGTTGAGGTCAGGACTCTGTGCAGGCCCGTCAAGTTCCTCCACCCCAAACTCGCTCATCCATGTCTTTATGAACCTTGCTTCGTGCACTAGTTCACAGTCATGTTGGAACAGGAAGGGGCCATTCCCAAACTGTTCCCACAAAGTTGGGAGCACTAAATTGTCCAAAATATCTTGGTATGCTAACGCCTTAACAGTTTCCTTCACTGGAACTAAGGGGCCAAGCCCAACCCCTGAAATACCACCACACTATAATCCCCCCTCCACCAAGCTTTACACTTGGCACAATGCAGTCAGGCAAGTACTGTTCTCCTGGCAAACACAAAACCCAGACACATCCATAGAATTGCCAGAAAAAGAAGCGCGATTGGTCACTCCAGAGAACACATCTCCACTGCTCTATAGTTCAGTGGTGGCGTGCTTTACACCATTGCATTCAATGCTTTTCATTGCACTTGGTGATGTAAGGCTTGGATGCAGCTGCTTGGCCATGGAAACCCATTCAATCAAGCTCTCTGGGCATAAAAAATGTTTGTAGAAGCAATCGACATGCCTAGATGCTTGATTTTATACATCTGTGGCCATGGAGGTGATTGGAACACCTGAATGCAATGATTTGGAGGAGTGTCCCTATACGTTTGGCAATATAGTGTATATACTGTGTATATATATATATATATTTATATACAGTATATATATATATATGGTTATGATGTATATATTAACATTATATGTCCATCCTTTTCTTCTCCAGTGATGGTGACCATTGTTTGCATGTTCACTGTAAAGGACAACTGAACTTCAATCAATATTGATACCCCTGGAAAAACTGAGATTACATATCCCTCCTCTGAATATGACCTCTTGGATAAAACTAGGTGTTTGTACCCTTCAAGATCTCATTAGAAATGGGAAACCTATCACTTACCCCTATTAGATTTCCGATATGTTCAAATATCTCATCTTACCAGAACCGACCATTACAACTAGCATATCTAAAGGATATGAAGTTGTACCCATTTTATGACTGTATTTCCCTTGCAACTAAGGGAATTTCCTTAAAGAATTAAGATTTTTTTAAAACCCATACTATGTTTAAGTGGGAATATGACGTGATGATGAATGTGATGTAACATGGCAAGCTGCTACTAGGATGTTCCATAGCTCTACTCTTTGTGCTGACTACTGGTAATTAATGCTAAAAATAATACGTAGATGGTATATTACACCCAGGGGCGGACTGACAACTTATGGGGCCCCCTGGCAATAGGGGATCATGGGGCCCCTGTGTCCTTGCCCAAACTCCAAAAAGCCTATGAAAAAGGTACCAGGGGCATATCATGGGGCCCCCTACTGACCTCGGGCCCTCGGGCAGTGCCGGAGTTTCCAAATGGTCAGTCCGCCCCTGATTACACCTTATAAACATTCTAAATACTTACACACCAACTTCATTCAGTGTTGGAGGGGTTGTTGCTCTTTAGGTTCTCTCATACAATATTTTGTGGTATTGAAAATGTCTAATCTTGTATTGGAATCAGATCTTCAAACTCATATCTGAACTGCAATTGTACAGCTCCTACCTTCCATTGAATTAGCCATTTTTCACCTCAGCATAGATACTTTTCATCCATCTTCTAGAATTAATATGGTTCATATTCTCCTCTCAGCTAAACTTAATATTACACAGCTACTGGAACTTCTCTGTCATATTAGGGTGTCAGAAATTATTACAAAAGTAAACCAAAATTGGTGGATCATTTACCTAAATTCCACTTATCTTGGGATTTGTGGCTTAACCACCACTACTGTTTTATGTTAAGTCCTTTAGGCCCATTCACACTTTCTGCAGTTATCTTCACGATAGTTTCTCTCACTTGCCTAACCTTGACAGGGATCCTGTCAGGGTAGGCGCATGGATGTGCACAGACGTGGTGCTTCTGCCAGCCCCATTCGCGGCTGGTTGGTGGGTGCGCATGTGCAGCGGCACTTTGGCACCAGGTGGGCTATTTAAACTAAGATGGGACTCTGTTTCAATGCCATTTGGTCTTTACCCCTTGTTCCTGTGTATCCTGCTATCTGTTTTGCTGATCCGACCTGTCAATTGATCTCGCTAGAACGCCGCCTGCCTCGACTACTGCCTGCCTACCAAGTATTCTTCTGCCTGCCAATTCTGTCTGACCTTGCCCGCTTGTTGATGAACTGGAACGCCTGACCTTGCCTACGCTGATCCTGCTTCCTACCTGCTACCCTGCCAGTATCCTGCACATCTGCCTGAGCATCGGTCGCCTGAGTACCCTGCATCCCTGCCAGTGTGCCATCCTCCAGTCGTTCCTTCATTTCCTGACGCACATCAGTCCATAGAATTCCCACCAGGCACTTGTGCCTCTCTGTTCTCTGGCACTCCCTTTCACTTTACCAGGGTGCCTGAGCCAGAGCCGCAAGGGAGGCCCTCCTCTACATCTCAGGTTCCACCATCAGGTACGTGACAGATCCCTTATGCCTAGTACACATGATCAGAAAATCAGATGACAAATACTGCTTTTGAAGCAATCATATAATAATCTGATCGTTAGTACACAGCTTTTGAGGGTGAGTCACTACAGTTCATGGTAAATTATCCAAAGGAACAAACACAATTTTTTTTTTCGTACGATACCAGAACAAACAATTTTTATTTAATCCATACAGTATTCATTTGAAAAAAACAGAAGACCAAGGCCATGACCACACATGCTCAGAAACAAAAAAAATACATTAGAATACATTACATCACTTCCGAAAGTTGTATTCTGTCATACAAGAATTTGCATAACCTTAGTAAACTCTTCATTTTCAATAAGAGACTAGCATGCAAAAAAAAAAAAACGAAGGTTCATTCGTCCAATATTCTCATCCAATGTACAAGGCTTCACATGGTTTATTCTTTATCTTTGTTTCCTGGTTGCCTCTGAGATATGTCTATGTTTTATACTGATGTACAATGTAATGTTACAATATTGTTAAATGCTATCTTTTGGTGTACATGTTGTATGTTTTTTTTCTACCTGCTCTGCTTAAAAGGGCAAGTTGCTATTTCATATCAACAGGTGCATCCATTTGTCTTCTTTTTGATATTGTATTTCCATATGCTTAATACCTGTGGGATACCATTTCACACAACCAGACCACATTATGGAAGACCTCAATGTTTTAGTTCTTAGATCTGGCCTTCAGACAACCCCCCAACCTCAGAAATAAACTAATCAGTAGGAAACTTCCTTCTGATCAAGATGGCACAAATAATGGAAGCAAACCCTGCAATAAAAAATGCTGCAAACTGTGCAACCAAATCAATCCATCAAAAAATGTCAGACACTCAAAATGGATCTTCAATATTTCCAGATCATACAGCTGCACCTCTAGTAATGTTGTGTACCTTATCCAGTGCAGAAAATGCAGCAAAGGATCTTATGTTCGCGAAACAGGACAGAAGTTGCAAACAAGGATGAATTTGCACAGACATACCATCAAGGAACATAAAGAAGATGACTTCTGCACACCTGTGGGACACCATTTTGCACAACCAGACCACACCTTGGGATACCTCAATATTTTAGTTCATAAAGGAAATTTCAAATCCATTCAGGAAAGAAAAAACTTTTGAACTAAGAATGATAATTCTATTTGACACAAGAGATAAGGTCCTGAATTTGGAAATGGAATTCCTCAATCATTATCCAACATTTTTATGACTCCCTCTGTGAGTGTTGTCCCCCCCCCCCCCCCCCCCACACTAGTCTTTGCTTATGCTTTGCTGTGTATTATCTCTAGGCTAACCCTAGGCTTGTGTTTCTTTCTGCTTTTTTTTTTCTCATCCCCCACATCTCTTCTAACATTCTGCTAAAACTTTGTAATAGTACTGCTTGGACCTTGAAGACCTTGAAGAAGGGAACATACCCCGAAAGCTTGTCCTCAAAAGTGTATGTTAGTGCAAATAAAAAAAGTATCACGTCAGTACTCAATTGTTTCATATGCTTACTAAAAACTTATTAAAACTTAAAGAACAACTTAACAGTAGCGTTGGTAGTTGTTGTCCTTTACGGCATACAGCCACTCTCCTGCATGCAGCTGATCTAAATAAATATTTACCTTCATCCTCCATCCAACAATCTTTGTTGGGCACCCCTGCCTGGAGCCGCAGATCCATGATTAGAAATCATCCCTACTTGGTCCTCTGCATCTCTGCCCCAACTCATTCCTAAGAGGTCTGACAAAAAAATGATTAGACATCCCACTGAGAGTGATGGGGATTGATACAGTACCTACTGTACCCTCCTTCAAAGCTCTGAGACCCCCTGATTTTTTACCTGGTCAACCTGTAGATGTGGTATTTGGACAGTCCTTTCCCTTCTTAGAAAAATGTTGACACTTGTAAAAAGCTATCTCAACTAAACATTTTTTTTTCTACTGCAGAGAAAGATTTAAAGTGATTGGATTGTCTATGTGTATACTAAGGTAACAGCCTTTATAGGGGAAGGGAGGGTCAGGCTGTAGGGGGCCCTGTGAAGGTAGGCTGCATGGGGCCTCATGATTTTTAATGACAGCTCTGCTTTGACAATTCAAATGACCTTGACCTGCTCCTATTTTTTTCTCTTCTTCAAGTTCCAATGTTGAGAATTAGCATGGTGTGCCTGGCTTGATGGACCATGAGCTCCCAAAATGGACTTTTAAAGTGATACTAAATGCCAAAATTGTGCCGTGCTTCACTCAAAATTACTAAATGTAAATCATATGTGCATCCTAGTGCTGCTATTATTAATAAGTAGCAAAGTAATAAAATAAAATAAATGGGATAAGTAAATCAATTAATATCAATTTCCAGAAACAAAGTCTATATACAAGTTAAAAAAAAATGTGAAAAAAGGTCAGAAAAAAAGTCCATACATATACTTCTTCAAACGTGCATAATTCACTTGGAAAAAATAATATATCATTTACATTTACATAGCAGCTCACAAGCTTTATATATTTATTTTTGGACTTTTAAAGTGGTTGTAAACCTCAGACATGAAATATGAACACAGCATATCCCTTTATAGTGTGTACTTGTCTCAATTAAGAGCACTAAGTGCTATTTCTGTCTGCTGCCCCATTCCTCTGCTATCAGCATAAGTCAATTCTGACAAGCATTCCTGACACCAAGAGAAGAAAAGTTGACAGGGGAGGGACCTCCAGCACACATCTCGTAATTGATAAATAAATAATGCAGCGCTAAAGATCATAAAGTGACATATGCATAGAGCGTGAAGCGCAAAATATTAGCGCTAAGGTGATCACAACATAAATAAAGTGAATCGTCATAAATTGATGTAAAAAATTGTGACTGGAATTTCAATAGTGACACTGGTGTATATTTCTCACAAATAATAGCAATAAATAATGATGAATAAATATAAATATGAAGATGCATAAAATCAGTCCAATATGTTCCGTGAAATCTCCGTGCACGTGACTTCCGTGATAAGGATTTGTAGTATGATTGCACTCACCAGAAGCGCAATAATATTGTGCATAAATATAATTTATCCTCGACGGTCATCAAGTTTCAGGCAAGGAAAAGGACTCCTCTGGCACACTGACAGCATACAGGGAATAACTCCAGACCTCACTCACAGGACACTCATAGTACACAGTGACAGCTCCAATAGTACTTCTCCACCAAGGATATAGATTGCCAAAAGAGGATGTTTTCCAGCTTGAATGGCTCAGAAAAAAACACAAAACAAAAGTTCTGATAGTCTAGTATTTTTTATTGTATAAAAATAATGTGTAGCGCTAAAATTAAAAAGGTATAAACAAAAGACTAGCGTATAAATAAAATTCAAAGTACACAGTTCATAGTATATAAAAATCATATATAAGTTCATCAGGTAACTATGGTGCTTGTTATTCCTGTGGTTTCCAGGAAACGGTGCATGTGCATACAAGTGTATAAGTAATGTGCACTGTCAGGGCTCCGGGTATGACCAGAGGGGTGTGGACGGACACAGGGAAACGCAAGCTTCAGATATGGTATAAATAAGACAATTTATTAAGACTAACAATACAAATATAAACGCAGTGCCCCAAACCCCAAGCTAACACAAATACATACAACAAGGTGAAACAAACCCAAACCTAAACTGATAAAGATACACAGGTACATACACATATAGAGCACAACGTAGTCAGGCAGGCCGGGTCGATAACTATCGGGCAGGTAGGTACAGGAGGAGCAGGCGGAGAGTAGTCAGGTCACGAGCCGGGTACAGCAACTAACGGGCAGGTAGGTACAGGGCGTCAGGCAGAGAATGGTCAGGGTCACAAGCCAGGGATCAAACAGGAGAAGTCAGCAGAGGTCAGGATCAGGCAGGGTCGGCAACAAGTCAGGCAGGAACAGGAACAGGAATGCAGGTTACAAGATACAGGGGCCCATGGAAAACACACACCAAGGCACAGACTGCAGGTCTGGCCATCCCTTAAATACACCACCTGAAGTGAACCTCTGGTTGTTGAGAGCACCCGCTGGCCAGCCCTGGTACTGCAGCCCACAAGGCAGGTGAGTCCCACCACTATTGGCAAGTCCATTCCTGACATGCACTCACCAGAAAGCGCAAATTAATGTGCGTTAATAATATATCTTGATGTCATCAATTGGTCATCATGGGGTAAAACAGGAATCCTATGCCTTTCCTTTATGGGTAGATGGGTACTGAGATGTGGATTTAGTTGGTATCAGGATAATCCAGAGTTCCCTTTTATGGGATAGGTGGGTGCAGCCCACTGGGTCTAGTGGAGGCTCCCTCTTTGGAGGTTAGGATAGCTCATTATTCAGATTCAGCACCAAAGCCATGGCTGGTTCCCCTCACGGTTCGCACTGACATAGAAGAACACACGAACCGTGAGGGGAACGGGCCATGGCTTCTGTGATGAATCTGAATAATGAGCTATCCTAACCTCCAGAGAGGGAGCCTCCACTAGACCCAGAGGGCTGCACCCACCTATCCCATAAAAGGGAACTCTGGATTATCCTGATACCAACTAAATCCACATCTCAGGACCAGGGGCGGACTGACCATTTGGAAACTCGGGCACTGCCCGAGGGCCCGGGGTCAGTAGGGGGCCCCACGAGATGCCCCTGGTACCTTTTTCATAGGCTTTTTTGAGTGTGGGCAAGGACACAGGGGCCCCATGATCACCTATTGCCCAGGGGCCCCATTAGTTGTCAGTCTGCCCCTGCTCAGGACCCATCTACCCATAAAGGAAGGGCATAGGATTCCTGTTTCACCCCATGATGACCAATTGATGACATCAGGATATATTATTAACGCGCATTAATTTGCGCTTTCTGGTGAGTGCGCCTTACTTATACACTTGTATGCACATCCACCGTTTCCAGGAAACCACAGGAATAACGAGCACCATAGTCACCTGATGAACTTATATATGATTTTTAGATACTATGAACTGTGTATTTTATTTATACGCTAGTCTTTTGTTTATACCTTTTTAATTTTAGCGCTACACATTATTTTTATACTATCTATTTTAAGTTTATTTGGTTACCTTGTGCTTAGCTGCTTTCATTTTATTGTGCGCTCACATCCACCTGTCTTAAGTATTTTTTATTGGGTTATAGCAAAGAGAGAGTATGCATATCAACTTTCAGCACACTTGTGGCCTCAGCGGCATAACGTCAATCCGGCAAGGCTCCTCCCTGACGCGTTTTGTGCGTGTCAATTTATGACAATACACTTTAATTATGTTGTGATCACATTAGCGCTAATATTTTGCGCTTCACAATATATGTATTTGTCACTTTATGATCTTTAGAGCTGCATTATTTATTTATTATGTAATTTTGAGGATACAAAGGTTCATCCTTAATGCCAGCTGCTTTTGAATAATCGCTTACCACAATTTTTAACACATCTTGTGATTGAAAGCCTCAGCTCTGTTCTTGTGTATTGTGTGAAGGGGGTGTGTCTCTTTCTTCCAATCAGCTCTCAGCTCTGCAGTGCGTAGCTCAGAAAGCTCAGGCAAGTTTTATAAATTCTGGACTTTGAATGGATGTAGAGAAGAGAAGACTGCTGATACTCAGGTACAAAATATGTAGAAGGATTTAACCTCTGTGTATCATCTGAGGCCAGTACTTCACTGGGTATATGTGAGGGTTTAAAACCACTTCCATGCCAAATACTTACCTGATAAATCAAATTTCAATATCTGCTCCACTGAATCAGCAACAGAGTGGATTTGTGGACATTTGGTCCATTATAAGTTACCAGTCCCACTTCATGGTACAGCACCCACAATGAGAGGTAGAAGGAAGTCTTTTTTGCTAGGAATCTAAATGACAGTAAAAACTTAGAGAAGTGTTGCGACTAATTAGATTGTAACTCTTCGAACCAAAACAGAATATTGGCTACTTATGCAAAATGTATTAATATCAATGCTGATGTTTGAAACCAATCACGTATTTTGATATAAGCAGTATCTGCTGATGGATCAGAACATTGTACTCTGTTAATTAAGCTATGGCTTAATCTATTTAAAAAAAGGCAAAGCGTGTCTTAAGTGGAGCACATCAATCATATTGAGCGGACTGTAAGGAATATTAAGATAAAGCTTCGTTTTCATGGACAATGCTGTAATGTGTCACTCTGTGTTAGTGAAAAAATTGGTAAGTGTTCAGTGCTCAAACTCTAATGAAGTCACAGCCTGGAGCAATGATAATTTATTCAGGCATTTATTAATTGAGGGCGATACCATGATATGTAAGGAAGTGTTAAATAAATCATATTGCTCAGTTCATATTTCATGTGTTATGCTATGCTGTTTGTCATGCCTGTAAAGCACTGAATTATTCCATAGGACTGAATGGAACATGGGCAAAACTGTAAAACGTCTTTAGGGCACTGCTATGGTTGTGAGTTTTTTTAAATTTAAAGCTTTTTTGGGGGGGAACAGGTTTCTATCTCTGGCCCTGCTTTTTGAGATTCACCTTTCTTACTTGTATTGGTTATCATTGTCACTGGGACACAAAGTGATGGGAAATTCAACATTTTACAGTATTCAGGAGGTGAAGGGAAATCATCAAATGGGAACGCTTACCCACTCACTTTGGAAATATGTCCTTTGATTTCCTTTGTCTTTCTAGGTAGTTTCATGCTTAAATGTAGTGCCAGGGCCACTGTTAAGGCAATACAGCTGGCCCTTCTGTACCGGGCCAGAGACCCATCAGTTCAAAAAGGGGGCCCTGGCACCTGACGTGCAGGAGGACTGGCTGGACTGGCTTGTGATTCTGGTTTATCCCCCTGCAGCATTGCCAGTTTTCTGCTTTCGGATGAGCTGTAGGGGGATTATTTCTAGTATCTGCCCCTTCCACCCTCTGTTCGGGCCCCTCGGCCCACTTGCCTCCTATGCTCTCCTACCAGCAGCTGCTGCAAACACACAGGAATTGTTTCAGGATGGAGAGCAGGGCAAGGGACTGCTAAATATGTAATTTAATGGCTCCTTCCTTTTCTGAATGAACACAGTGAGTAATCAGTATCAATCGCTTCTGTGCCCATTGATATTTGAACCATAGTAAAGTGAGTTTACTATGCTTCAGTTTGTGAATGAACAAGAAGCAGCTCAGCACAGATCACTTCCCATTCATTCATTATCCAGTGCAGCTGAGGCTGCAGAGAAAGGAACTAGGGAATCTCTGTCCTCTGTTCCTTTTTCTGTCTCAAAAATGAGAGATCAGGGGTCTGTTTAGACCCTGGATACTTCCCCAAAGCCCCTCAACAGGGCATTTTAAAAAATGGAAAAAAAAATAATAATACATTCAAATAAAATAATTAAAAAAAAATAATAAAAAGGCTTTGCACTCTGAAGAGCAGTCAGCATTTGGAGGTGGAATGTTTTAGGAAATGATGGTGGGGATGAGAGTCCCTATTCATTTAATACAGCCCCTGTATTTATTCCACTAAAGGCAGGCCATAATTCCATTTCACTTTGATATGTCCGCTCTTAATCCAACTGTAATAAACTTTGCACCTTTTTTTAAAAAAAAACAGCATTTGGCAAGGGTTCCCTAGCGGCCTGGCTACTGCAAGCCAAAACAAAACGTTTTATTTTGAGAAAATACTATTATGGCAAAATGACTTTAATAAGCAGGTTTGCTGTATAGTGTGGAGAGCGGGAAGTACAGACAACACTTGGCATTGGCTTATCTTGGGGAAATGAAGAGATTGGACAAGGTTTGGTGGCAGGTGGTCCTCAATGGGGCTGAGGTCATGACATCAACATTGCCTCTGCATCACTACACTGTAAGTTCAGGGTGCCATGACAACACCTCCTCATGGGTGGGTCCATGACATCCTACATTAACAGTATGTCCTCTTGGACCTCATTCCATCCTTATTACTAAGGACATCTTATGACAAAAACTAATGGCTGCAGGGGACAGACCTGGAGAGGAAGGGAGAATTGCAGCCTGACTTGATGTTGATCTCCTGAAAATATTACTCACAGGAATGATATGCAGATCCACCAGCGTCAATAATAGTTAAGGTTCTGAACCTCACAATTATGCATATCAAGGCAGAAAAAGTCATACATCCTTATCTGCGTATTTGTTGCAGAGCAATGGCTTAAATATATTTTTACAGATGTATAGGAAGAAAAATGAATGGATGAATGTATACATCATTTAGGATATGTTAAGATCTCTCCTTCATCATGCCCAATGCCGAAAATAAAAGTGCCACCATTGCTCACCATGACTCTGCAATCACTCACATGTACAGTATCTATTTATTATATATATTCATTATATTTCAGTTTGAAGATTCATCAGGTGTTCACTTGAAGATAATCATATAGATTATGAAGGGAAGTGATAACTTAAAGTATGGAAACAGAAAGAATGAGTGATACCAACAATCTGTTTCCAAGGCAACTGCTGAACTACAACCTCTCATATTAAAGAAAATGTCCTTTACACAATAGGCAGCGGAGAAGATGATCATGAAGGGTCGAAGTAAGGGAACATTTACGTTTTCATTGGCTGTTCTATTTACATATATAAGTTTGACTAATTCAAGGAGCCAAAATAGCAATTTCATTAGAAAAACACTAATACAAAACAGATAAGCATGCTAAAGAATACTAGATTTAAGCGTTGCATAGATGGATCGAAATGCGGCCAGTTCAGCAAGGACCAGAAACATTTTGATCCATGTATATAGACACTGTGTTTGAACAATAAAGGTTTCTTCCAGCAGAGGTCCACATTCATGTTTGCGCTAAAATTCAGATCACAGAGCCCCCTTCACATCACATCCCCCTTAATTCTTTCCATCAACAGTCCCACCATTACAGCAGTATCCTCAGCCCCTCCTTCACATCACAGTCCCCTCTTTACATCAGTGTCCTCAGTCCCCCCTTCACATCACAGTCCCCTCTTTACATCAGTGTCCTCAGTCCCCCCCTTCACATCACAGTCCCCTCTTTACATCAGTGTCCTCAGTCCCCCCCTTCACATCACAGTCCCCTCTTTACATCAGTGTCCTCAGTCCCCCCTTCACATCACAGTCCCCTCTTTACATCAGTGTCCTCAGTCCCCCCTTCACATCACAGTCCCCTCTTTACCTCAGTGTCCTCAGTCCCCCCTTCACATAACATCCCCCTTTAATTATTTCCATCAACAGCCCCACCTTTACAGTAGTGTCCTTAGTTCCTCCTTCACATGCAAGTCTCCATCTTTATATCAGTGTCTTCAGTTCCTCCTTCACATCACAGTCCCCTCTTTACATCAGTGTCCTCAGTCCCTCCTTTACATCACAGTCCTCTCTTTACATCAATGTCCTCAGTCCCCCCTTCACATCACATCCCTCTTTAATTCTTTCCATCAACAGCCCCACCTTTACAGTAGTGTCCTCAGTCCCTCCTTCACATGCCAGTCTCCATCTTTATATCAGTGTCTTCAGTTCCTCCTTCACATCACAGTCCCCTCTTTACATCAGTGTCCTCAGTCCCTCCTTCACATCACAGTCCCCTCTTTAAATCAATGTCCTCAGTCCCCCCTTCACATCACATCCCCCTTTAATTCTTTCCATCAACAGCCCCACCTTTACAGTAGTGTCCTCAGTCCCCCCTTCACATGTCAGTCTCCATCTTTATATCAGTGTCCTCAGTCCCTTCTTCACATCACAGTTCCCGCTGTGCATCAGTGTCCTCAGTCCCCCCTTCACATCACAGTCCTCTCTTTGCATCAGTGTCCTCAGTCCCTCGTTCACATCACAGTCTTCTCTTTACATAAATGTCCTCAGTCCCCCCTTCACATTACAGTCCTCTCTTTGCATAAGTGTCCTTAGTCCCCCCTTCACATCACTGTCCTCTTTTTACACCAGTGTCCTCAGTTCTCCCTTCACATTACTGTCCCCTTTTTACATCAGTGTCCTCAATACCTCATTCACATCACAGCCCCCTCTTTACATCAGTGTCCTCAGTCCCCCCTTTATATCACAGTCCTCTCTTTACATCAGTGTCTTCAGCCCCCCCCCCACCCAATCACAGTTCCCCCTCTATGTCAGTGGCCTTAGCCTCATTTACATCACATTCACCCCTCTACATCACATTCACCCCTCTACATCACATTCTCCCTTTTCAGAACTGTCCTCTGTCCCCTTTGTCACATAGTTGTCAATCCTCCCCCTTCACAGTCCCACACTTACATCACAGCACCCCCTCATAGCACAGTCCTCTTCACATCACAGCTTCCCACATACATAATAACCCCCCTGTTACATCACACCCCCACCCTGTACACCACATTACCCACGAGGGAGCCGCTCAACTTTTCATTTTAACAAGTGGGTGACTAGTTGCTGGAAAAGCAGTGGCAGTGGCAGCGGTGGCAGCAGGGGCAGGATGATGGGGGCACAGGGTCACTTTTGTTCAAAACCATACCTGTAAAAGAAGAGTGAATACATTTCATTTTCTGCTGGCCTGTTTGTAGCTTTGTCGCAACAGGTATGCAACCCTTTGGGTGGGTCAAATTTCGAATTACCCCATCGCATGCTGTGGTTTATCTTGGCAGCTTGTAAGTCCTTTCCTGGTGTACAAGCCAGTGGAAAGAACTGTTCCTTGCAATGCAGGGGGAGTATTCAGTGTTGCATGCGTGCAATGAAGTGGTGCTGTTACAACACACCAGCCAGACTAGGGTAAGTATGTTTACTCTTCTCCGAGATTTAAGATGTAAGAGGACAGTGTAGGTGCAAAAGGCCTTACCTTATCACAGGTTGATGGTCAAGTGGTTGAGAGGAACCCAAGGGGTAAGAGCTGTAGGGATTGCTGGGAGATCATTCCTGAAGCGTGGATGGGTTTAGATTAAAGGAAGATTTGATCTGGCAATTTGGCGAGTAGGAGAGTCTTTGGGGGTCTGTAGAATAGTAGAATGCAGGGGCGGACTGACAACTCATGGGGCCCCCGGGCAATAGAGGATCATGGGGCCCCTGTGTCCTTGCCCAAACTCAAAAAAGCCTATGAAAAAGGTACCAGGGGCATCTCATGTGGCCCCCTACTGACCCCGGGCCCTCGGGCAGTGCCCAAGTTTCCAAATGGTCAGTCTGCCCCTGGTAGAATGATAGCTTAATAAATGTGGGGCCCATCTTGTGGTACAAAGATTGGGCACAGTCTCTTGGGAAGGCAAACAATGGTCAATTTGGAGGTATTTATATTCAATCTTACCAGTAATTAGAGGTGGTGGCTGCTATCATTTTCTTTTTTGTTTGGTAATTCTGGCCCTTGTTGGCTACACCCACTCCTCCAAGTATCTATAGATGGACGCATGGTTGTCACACCAGCTAGACTTCAGATATGTCTACCTTTGTTCATCTCCAATAATCCCAACCACGGCACCACCTGCCTGGAGTTTGCATGTTCTCCCTGTGCCTGAGTGGGTTTCCTCCGGGTACTCTGGTTTCCTCCCACACTCCAAAGACATGCTGGCAGGTTAATTGGCTCCTGTCTAAATTGGCCCTGGTATGTGTATGTATGAATGTGAGTTAGGGACCTTAGATTGTACACCCCTTGAGGGTTAGGGACTGATGTGAATGTACAATATATATGTAAAGTGCTGCGTAAATTGAAGGCACTATATAAGTACCTGAAATAAATAAATGACTGGATAGTTCATGCAACTGGTAGTTTACAGTGGAATTCTGAAAAGACAAGAAGCATTTTCTGTACTTGCTGAAAATGTGCTTATCCTAAAAAAAGAAAACAAATTCAGCTACCACGTCTAAGAACTAGTGAGTTGCAATGTAATAAAATGTTTGTTTAATCCTCATGATCTCTTTTTCTGGGCTGTTACACACAGGGAATGGGAAGGTCTGATCATGTGACAACTGTGATTGGCCATCACAGTGGTCACATGACTGGCAGCTGGTCCTGCCGATTCCCAATCATCAGTACAGACCAAGAGCTGTCATTGACAGCACAGTCTCTGTGTTGGGAGTGCACAGTGAGCATAATAGTCTTCTTTGTGCAGGTGAGCTGCTAGCAAACACTGAAATACAAATTCTGTTTAGCTAGTCTTAAGATGCCTGGAGTTTGCATGTTCTCCCTGTGCCTGCCAGACAACACAGACAGGTATTAGGCTCCATGCGTACTGGCTTAATAAACGCTGCTCCTATAGAAGCAGCTAATGTGTTTCTATATGTCCATGTACACTACGTAGTTCTGAGATGGGGAAACAGCTCTCATTGTTTGAATACTGCTTGTGTGGAGTAAATTAAATGTTTTGACTGACATTCTGCAGTTTAGCCACAAGATGTCACAAGATGTCACTGTTTTTCTAACACAGCCTCAGACTGCATAGATATTTCTATATTCATGAAGAGGTGGAGTTTTCATACAGAGTTGAGAGAGAACAGGAAGAAGAGAGAGCAGCCATGTTCTGGAGAATGGTGAATGAGGGGGGCCGTATGAGCTGAGAATCTGATGACATCCAGATGTGAGAGCATCCCTCCATAACCAGAGCTGCAGCTAAGTGAAGCTGATGAGATTGCTGCCAGAAAGCTGATGAGATTGCTGCCAGGAATGCTGATGAGATCAGAGGAACTAAGCAACATATACGGCGAGACCCCATGCTTGTTAGACAGACATTTGTTCTATTCAGAGTAACCAGCGGATGCAAAGCAGACCTGGGTCGGTAATATCGTGCACCTCATTTTAGTGTTGGCGCCTTGAGACTGAGTCCAGGCCTATAGTTAGTTAGGGTCTCTGTTTGTGTCAGGCCACAAGTGTTGTTACTGATCATTGGAAGGACTCCACAACTTAAAGTGACATTTCACATTGAAGAGCTGATAAAATCCTACAAACTCAAGCCAGACTGGCGTTTTGCTCAGAAGGAATACTCAGGCATGTGCTACAGGACCAGTTATGGGAGGGGGAATACTGTAGATTTGTGTAAGATTGTAAGCTGTTGTGCTGCACCGCAGGCTAGCCCATACCATACACCCATACACTGATTCCTGCTCTTTTAGGGTGATAACAGGTAAGGTGTGGCAGCTTAGTTGTGCCCGCCAGTAGGTAAATTACGTCACTTTCTACCTTCATCCATCAGGAGGCGCCGTGCTGTGCAGCACCAGGGTCTCAGCCTTTGGGCTGGGTGTATGTAAATTTATTGTATGTTCCCAGCATTTGTGGTTGTGTTTATTTGCCACATCTAAGTAAAATTCTGTTGTGGCAAAACCTGGTGTTGGGGTTGCTTTCCTCGTTCGCGACTTCACTGTATCCTGGGGAGCCCACCCCGGTACATGGGCTACATAGTCTAGAGACAGCTCAGCTCAACATTTGGAGGCAAAGAAAAACCCCTTCTCTTTTGCATTTTTGAGAGTGTTTTTCTGGAAGAAAAATATGCTAATTGCCCCTAAACACTAGCACAAATATACGCTTTTTTTTCTGCCAATAGTGTTTTTTCTTACATCGGCATGTATGGAGCCTTAGACTACAGTTGTTTCTAATTAAGCTAAACAATGCAGCTTGTTCCAGTCCAGCATTTATCCTCCAAGGTCTTAGTGGGGGGAATTTTTATAAAATGTGACTGTGACTAAATAATAACCATTTGCCCGCTGCCCTATAGCAGAAATACTGCGGCTTGTGCTTCACAAAATCATGTATATATACGTGATTCTGCATTTCCCTACCCGTGCCGCCATTGGTGGCTTCAGCTGTCGATCACCAGGTCCCGGCTGGTGATTCCCCACCAGTACCTGGCGATCGCCGAGCATCACTGACGGGGGAGAAGTCTGTATGTAAACAATACAGATCTCTCCCCTGCCAGCTACTGCACACTGCTTTATATTGCTCTGCATAGTCTAGCCTGGTTGACAACCATGGCTGCCTCCCTAGATACAATGCAGGAGTGAGTGTATCCACTCAGGGACAGGAGTACCAGGTGAAAATAAAGAGAGTGTAAAAGAAAAGGAATGCAGCCACTATACAAGGACTATTAAAGTGATATTGATATTAAAGCAGAGCTCCACCCAAAAGGGAAAGTTCTGCTTTAAGCCTTTGTCCCCCACTCCCCACTAAGAATTGGCACCCAAATTTGACAGGTGCCTTCACCCACTTCCGCTGCAATCAGCTAGACGATCAGAAGCAGAAGTTGTTCCCCCCCCCCTCCCTCCCCATGGTCTTCTGGGACACATGACAGGTCCCAGAAGACTACAAGGCCATTCACATGCACAGTGGGCACCCGGCAGTGCCCACAGTGAAGATGCCGGCCCAGGGAGAGAAGACAGCCAGTGAAACCGGCCGTGGTGAGGACACAGCTGGACAAGTAAGTGTCTATTTTAAACGTCAGCAGCTACAGTTTTTGTAGCCGATGATTTTTATTTACTTATTTTTTCAGGTGGAGCTCCTCTTTAAAGGCAGATTTTCTTTTTTTAGCGCTGCCCTATAGCGGAAATACTGCTACAGGGTGGCAGGGGGTGCACAAAATCATACACACACACATATATATATATATATATATATAAAAGTGATGTTGCATTTCTGGGTAGGGGGTGCGCGCAACCTACCCGCACCACCATTGGCTGACTCATCTGTTGATCACCGGGTCCCGGCCAGTGATTTCCCACCATCATCCGGCGATCACCATGTATCACGGATGGGGGGAGACCTGTATGTAAAACAAAACACATCTCTCCCCTGACAGCTCCTGCACACTGCTTTGTATGGTTCTGCATAGCAGTGCCCTTACAGTGTAAAGCACACACACAGCACACAGTAAAACAGCACAGAGCACACCCCAGATGTTAACTCCTTCCTGCCCAGTGTTGTTAGTACACTGTCAGTGCTTTTTATTAGCAGTGATCACTGTATTGGTGTCACTGGGGATATCAGTGGCAGTCAGTTCGCTCCCCAGTGTCAGAATGCCTGCTGCAGTCCTGCTATAAGTCACTGATCGCTTACTAGTATATTTGAAAAAAAAAAAATACAGTATATATATACCGCCATTTGCAGACACTATAACTTTCACATAAACCAATTAATTTACACGTATTGGGAATTTTTTTTAGCAAAGACATGGAAGCAGAATACATTTTGGCCTAAATTCATGAAGAAATTAGATTTTTTTAATTTTTTTACTGGACATGTTTAATAGCAAAAAGTCAAAAATATAGTTTTTTTTTTTTTTTTAATCAAAATTCTCATTTCTTTTTTTTTATATTGCAAAAAATAAAAACCGCAGAGGCGATCAAATACCACCGAAAGAAAGTTCTATTTATGGGAAACAATGGACATACATTTAATTTGGGTGCAGCGTTTCATGACTGCGCAATTGTCAGTTAAAGTAACGCAGCGCCGTACTGCAAAAGATGGCCTGGTCAGGAAGGGGGGGAAATCCTTTGGAGGGCAAGTGGTTAACAAACATGTTATACTTACCTGCTGTGTGCAGTGGTTTGTCACAGAGTAGCCCCAGTCGTCCTCTTTTCAGGTCCCCCGCTGGCTCTCCTGTGCCCCCATAGCAAGCAGAGACAACTGTATCTTCCACCCCTCTCTGCAAATCCCTCCACTGGTTTCCCATTTCCCAACGGATGAAATTCAAAACATTAACAATAACGTATAAAGCCATTTATAACTCTGACCCGAATTACATCACCGATCTTGTCTCCAAATATCACTCAAACCGTACTCTCCGCTCCTCGCAAGACCTCCTGCTCTCTAGCTCCCTTGTCCTCTCCTCCCATGCTTGTCTCCAGGACTTCTCCAGAGCTTCCCCCATCCTCTGGAACTCTCTACCCCAATTTATCAGACTATCGCTTACTCTGCTCACTTTTAGGCGATCTCTGAAAACCTATCTCTTCAGGGAAGCCTATCCTGCCCTCAGCTAATAATGGAATCTTCTACCATTTTGTACCACTAGCCCCTCCCTCCTAGATTGTGAGCTCCAAGGAACAGGGCCCTCCTAACCCTCTTGTATTGAACTGTTGCTGTATCGTCTCCTGTTATATTGTAAAGCACTGAGCAAACTGTTGGCGCTATATTATTATTATTTATTTATTTCAGGGGCTTATATAGCGCTGTCAATTTGCACAGCGCTTTATATATATATATTGTACATTCACATCAGTCCCTGACCCTCAAGGGGTGTACAATCTAAGGTCCCTAACTCACATTCATACATACCCATACTAGGGACAATTTAGACAGGAGCCAATTCACCTACCAGCATGTCTTTGGAGTGTGGGAGGAAACCAGAGTACCTAGAGGAAACCCACACAGGCACAGGGAGAACATACAAACTCCAGGCAGGTGGTGCCGTGGCTGGGATTTGAACCAATGATCCTAGTACTGCCAGGTGGAAGTGCTAACCATTTAGCCACTGTGCTGCAAATCCTGTATAATAATAATAACTCAGCCCTACCCCCTTCCTGCTCTCTCCTCATTGGCTCACTGGCTGTGATTGACAGTAGTCAGAGTCAATGGCATAGAAAGCAAGTAAAAAGCCTTGAGCATTTGCCACCACTTTAGGTTGCAATATAGTAGGATTGAAGGAAAAGAGAAGTTGTCTTTACTCTAAACATTTGCCGCTCTGGGCCCTACGTTATACAACCATTCCGCCAAGCCAGGCCTTCATCTATGAGCCTTGACGTCTGTCGCTTCCGAAATTCTCTGTTACAGTCAACTCAGAATTCATACTGCTGTTATGTGACCCATTCAACTTCTGATTGCCCTCAAGCCCTGAGCAGACAGCCCTCCGCCGGACATGACAATCTGTTTAATATGACAAGACTGTAAGATCGCATATAAAGAACCAATTTGTGAACCTGCTCAAGGAAGACGACTCTCTTAGAAATAACAAGACGACATTAGCCGAGAGAAAGTGGCCAACGTCTTCCAAGATGTTGTATATTATTTATGAAACTGACACCTAATATGAACTTCAGTATGTCATTCACTAGAAGTGCATCCAATTATCAATAACTCGGAGAAGTGTCAGTTTCAATGATGAGACCTACAAAAGTCTTTTCTGCTAGAATACATTTTCAAATGTCTTCAGAATCTGACAAATTAGCAGCTGACACTATATTTAGGAATGTTTTTTTCCAAAAGCTTTTGACCTAATTATTTTCAACGTCCAGAGTATTTGCATGTTCTCCAGCGCCCCCTGTGGATCCGAAGAGAAATAGGCATCATACAATGTAGCGAATATTGGGGGTCGATTTCCAAAGGCAAATATATTGTGCACTTTTCAAGTGCAGTTGCACTCATTTTCCCCAGAGATTAGTAAATATGGTTAAGCTCTGCTGATTTCCAGCATCCAATGATGTGCAAGGAACATGTTTTTTTTTAACCACTAGCCGCCCAGCCACTGTATAAAAACGGCGGCAGGGCTGGGCAAAAGCACGTTTTAAAACGTGCTGTTTCAAAACAGGTAGGGGGCGTGCACGAGGCGCGCTGCCGCCCTACCTTCACCGCCAATCTCAACCGCGGGTGTCAGTCGCCGGGTCACAGCCGGTTATTGTCAGCTGTATCCCGACGATTAGCGGCAATCAGTGACAGAGAGCAGGGCTGCAGTAGCTGTGCTTTCTGTCAGTTCCCTGACAGTTCCTGACAAGCTGACCAGGAGAAAAGAGTTTCTCTGTCCTGATCAGGGGCGGACTGACCATTTGGAAACACGGGCACTGCCCGAGGGCCTGGGGTCAGTAGGGGGCCCCATGAGATGCCCCTGGTACCTTTTTCATAGGCTTTTTTGAGTTTGGGCAAGGACACGGGCCCCATGATCCCCTATTGCCCGGGGGCCCCATGAGTTGTCAGTCCGCCCCTGGTCCTGATCAGCTTGTCTCCCTGCAGTACACACCCCGCCCCCTAGTAAAACACTCCCCTTACACAGTTAACCCTTTCAGTGCAAAAAAAAGTGAATCCCTTCCTCCCCAGTGCAGTGCCCAGTGTCAGTGGTTTTTTTTTTGCACTGATCACTGTATTGACATTTAAAAATTAGGGCAACTGCAAAAGTGCACAGTTTATTGCCTTTAAAAAAATCTACCCCATTGTGTTTTTAACCACTTGCCCTCCAGAGGATTTATCCCCCTTGCTGACCAGTCCATTTTTTTGTGATACAGCACTGTGTTACTTTAACTGACAATTGCGCAGTCAAGCAATGCTATACATAAATTAAATCTATGTCCTTTTTTTCCCTATAAGTAGAGCTTTCTTTTGGTGGTATTTGATTGCCCGTGCATTTTTAGTCTTTTGAGCTATAAACAAAAAAGACCGGCAATTTTGAAAAAAAAACAATATTTTTGACTTTTTGCTATTAAACATGTCTAGTAAAAAAATGTAAAAAATCAAATTTGTCATAAATTTATTCCAACATGTATTCTGCTCCATGTCTTTGCTAAAAAAAACTCCAATACGTGTAAATTAATTGGTTTATGTGAAAGTTATAGCGCTTACAAATGGCGGTATATATGCTGGATTTTTTTTTTTTATATATATATAGTAATGGCGGAAATCAGCAACTTATAGCAGGCATTCTGACACTGGGGGGGGCCTGACTTGGTGTCACTAACATCCCCAGTCACACCAATACAGTGATCAGTGCTAATAAAAAGCACTGACGCTGTTCTAATGGCACTGGGCAGGAATGGGTTAACATCTGGGGAGATCAAGGGGTTAACTGTGTGCTGTTTCACTATATTGGCTGTGTGTGTGCTTCACTGTAAGCACATTGCTTTATATGGCTCTGCTATGCAGAGCCATACAAAGCAGTGTGCAGAAGCTGACGGGAGAGATCTGTGCTGTTTATACACAGGTCTCTCTCCCGTTAGAGATGTTTGGCGATCACCAGGTGCCGGCGAGTAATCACCGGCCGCGACCCAGTGATTGACAGCCGAGGCAGCGAATGGTGATGCGGGTAGGGTGCACGGGTGCCCCTTACCTGGAACTGCAAAATCACAGATACAGCTGCACTTCACTGCAACCACGTACTGCCCTTAGGACATGCCTGCATGTCCTAGGGTTTCAGTGGTTATACAGGAAGGGGGGGTTCATGGCTGCAGCTGCTCTCATGGTCCTGGTATTTTTTTTAGAGCCAGTGATGCTTTTTAATATAAAAGTGATCCGAGTGGCTATATAGCCACTGGATCACTTTTACGTGTGGTGAAAAATGCCCTCCCCCCACTGTGTACTGCAAGCTGACCACAGAGATGAGGGAGGAATGGAAGTTCCCCGATCATCCCTACAGTCAATGAAACTGGAAGTGCGAGGATTTTGTCACTTCTGTTTGTTGGAAACAATGCATTACCAGCTTGTGAAATCCAGGGGTGGGCTGACAACTCATGGGGCCCCCGGGCAATAGGGGATCATGGGGCCTCTGTGTCCTTGGCCAAACTCAAAAAAGCCTATGAAAAAGGTACCAGGGGCATCTTATGGGGCCCCTTACTGACCCCGGGCCCTCAGGCAGTGCCCTAGTTTCCAAATGGTCAGTCCGCCCCTGGTGAAATCATCTAATCACACTAATGTTGGTTTGATCAGATGCTTTTGAGGTTGAAGAAATCTGGGGTCTAATAGAACCCAGATGCCTCAGTAAAAAGAACCTATCATGACCCATGCTATCAAAAGGGATGAACAACAATAAAGTTAATTTAAAAAAAAAATAAAGAAAGAAAGGGAAAGTGTAAAAAAAAGAGAGAATAAAAAAAACAAATTAAGTGCCTCTGTCCTCCCTTGCTTGCATGTGAACAGTAAACGCACCACACATGTGAGGTATCACCACAAACGTCATAGCAAGAGCAATAGTTCTAGTACCAGATCTCCTGTGTAACTCTAAAGTGGTAACCTGTAAAGGCTTTTAAAGCATTACCTATGGATATATTTAAGTACTGTAGTTTGTCGCCATTCCAGGGGCATACGTAATTTTAAAGCATGTCAGGTATCTACTGCATTTACTTGGTGTAACCTCATCCTTTATATTTTACCAAATAATTGGGTATTATATTGTGTTTTTGTGCATTAAAATGTATTAAATGTGTTTGAAAAGCCATTGTGCACATATCGTGTGAAATAAGAAATTGCAACAACAAACATTTTTTTTCCTGGACCTTTGCTTCCAGAAAATATATAATGTTTGGGGGTTCTAAGTAATTATCTAGGAAAAAAATGCAGATTTTTACATGTACGAGTGTGAGAAGTGTCAGAAATGGCTTGGGCAGCTAGTGGTTAATGGAGTAAGAAGGGCGTATTACATATGTTCTACATACTTCTGAGCTGTAAATCTGTCTTTGAAGATACATTCCAGGTATGGCAATATTTACAGCTTATAAAGAAAAAAATAGTGAAGCGCTTAAATTATATAAAAGTGAAAATACACTTAAAGTGGTACCAAAATATATACCAATTCCAAATGTGATAACTTAATATCAAATATATTACTACCACCCCCCAGTGGGGGAAGGTGGAAAAGTGTAACCAAATATATATACAATTAGTGAATGGACACACACAATGTGAAACCTACTTACAGTGCATATATTCCACAAAACAATAAATGAAACTAACCAGTGAGTAAAAATCACATGTGATATATTAATTGTTCACTTTCATTAGTGCTCTATATCAATAAACCGTATCTACATAGATACAAAATCATTAGTGAAAAAAATCCATGCATGTGACTCTGTGCTTCAAAACCACACGTGTTCTCTACTTCTAAGTGAAAACTTGGATCCTCCAAATGGCAGAAATGCCTGCTCACCTCCCTTCCTTGACCCACACAGGGCCACACAGCTTTTTCCACCTCAGTGGTATATCCTTTCTGGAAAACTCCTTATTGCATCTCCTTCATCGTTTCTCCACTCCAACTCATGAAAATAGATACAGACTTATTCCTCAGCAGTTGGTATATCTTGACACAGCAAAGCTTGGGACTGAAGGGGTGAGATAAAATAGCAGCTTCATGGAACTGGTTGCACAGCCATGAGAATACATGGGGAGCAAGGAGTAGGAGTCAATATTTACAGCTTGGACCAATATAACTATGAATGTGCAATACCTGTGGGAACTCAGTGGAAGCTGGAAATTAGCCCAGTAGACACAACTACTCCACTGACCTCCACTAGCTTCTGGGTTCCGTGTTGAGTGGCTGCCCTACTACATTGTGAATAAAGGAAGTCACATGCTTGGAATGGTGCCTTTAAAGGAACACTTTGCATTCTCTCAATGAATGCAAAGCATTCTATGATTGGATGAGGTGAAGTGGTGACATCACAATCTCTATTTCATCCAATCAGTGAACACTTTGCATTCATTGAGAAAATGCAAAGTGCTTTCTCAATGGTGCCCATTGTTAGTGGCAACATCTTGTGTTCATAAGCAGCTCAGCACAGGACACAGAAGCTAGTGGAGATCACTGTAATAGTGGTGCCTACTACAGTAATTTCCAGCTTTCACAGGGATCCCACAAGTATGATACATACATACTTACATTGTTCCTAGCTGGAATAATAAAACTGCAAAAATTGCCATACCTAGAATTCAGCCTAAAAGTATATGTGAATATAATCTCTAAAAATCTCATAAACTTTAAAATTTTCTGTGAAGTAACCTTTAATATTTTTAAATCTGCTGCTTCAATGAAAGACCAACAGGTGATTCTGAGAATTGAATAGAATGCCTCAGGTAAACAACTGTACTTCGCTCAAAAAAGAGGGGTACCAAGTGACAAAACAAGGGGAAAAACTCCAAGGTACGATAAATAGATTATCTCCTTACCCATTAATAACACATTTAACCACTTGTCCGGACACTTTTACCCCCTTCCTGTCCAGGGCAATTTTTAGCTTTCAGCGCTATCACACTTTGAATGACAATTGCGCGGTCATGCAATACTGTACCCATATGAATTTTTTACCATTTTATTGAGACAGATAAAGCTTTATTTTGGTGGTATTTATTCACCGCTGGGATTTTTATTTTTTTTACTATGTAAATGAAAAAGTTCAAAAATTTTGAAAAAAAGTGTTTTTTAAAATAAAATTTTGCAAATAAATAATATTTCATCATAGATCTTAGCCAAAATTTATTCCGTTATTTTTTTTTAGTAAAAAAAAAAATCCAAATTAGTTTATAACCAAAAATTTTAATTTTTAAACATTTTTTTTTACATTTTATTTTATTTTTTTTATATTATTATTTTTTATTTATTTTTTATTTTTTTACATACTGTCACCCTAGCAGTACACTGTCACCATGGTGACACTGTATTACTTATGAAGGGTGATGAAGATTTTTTTTTTTTTTCTTACACTGATTGCTTTTACACCCATATAGGATGTAAAAGCAATCATTTCTCTTTCTCTCTGTCTGCATTCCTGCAGTCATTGAGAATTACTGAGTGAGCTGTGAGTGGTCACAGCTTGTCACATGGTACAAGGCTGTTGTGAATAGCCTTGTACCATGTGACCTCTGTGATCATTCACAGATTTCACACATAGTAAGCAATGATGTCACAAGTGACATCTTGCTTACTACTTTGCATGTGATTCGCCAATCAGTGATCACATGATCGGGACCTCGTACAGAGGTCCCGTCCGACGATCGGTGTTTCACTGTGTCCGGAGGACACAGCGGGCACCGGATCGCGGTGGTGCGCGCTCCCAGGGAGCGCGCACAGCTAGAAAAGGCGGGTGCCGTTTATGGACGGCAACCCGACCCTGGACTGCCACCGCCCTGCCGTTTATAAACAGCAGGCGGACGGCAAGAGGTTAAAGTTACATAAAAAATGATAAAGAGTCCAAAGGAAGAGCGCTAAAGCTTTTGGTTAATAATAATAACTCCACAAAGTACTTCAAAAAAGGGTATACATTTTTTCAATTAAAAGAACCATATAGTCATCCAATAACAGCGGTAAACCCAATGTTTGGTCCTAATGGAATATCCGCTTACCCTAATAATAATAATAATACCTAATCCACCAAGCTGGAGTGGATGGTAAAGCAATGTAATCACCAGAAGCAAGCTGGCCGGACCTGGAACCACGGCACACCTGAACTGACGTCACGGCTCCCAGGAGGAAGTGATATTTTTTCATGAATGATTATTTAGGTGTGTATATTATTTTTATTTTTCTATTTTTTTATTTTATTTTTATTGTTTTTCTATGTATATTTTTCATATACAGTTGTGTTCAAAATAATAGCAGTGTGTTGAAAAAAGTGAATAAAGCTCAAAATCCTTCTAATAGCTTTTATTTCCATCCACACAAATGCATTGGAAACACTACACATTCTATTCCAAATCAAAACATGAAGAAAAATAGATCAAATTTGTGTTGTTCCTCTAAAAAAATTGAAGAAAAGTGAATATTAGACTGTTAAAAAAAATAGCAGTGTTTGTATTCTTCTTTACAAACTCAAACATTCACTATATAAACTGAAAAATGTTTGAAGATTTTGCTTTCCTTTGAATGACTTAATGAATATTTCATTGTATAAGCACTGTTTCTGAGAACTGCTGTACATCTGTGTTGCATGGAGTCACCCAACTTCTGGCCCCTGTGATCAGGTATTCCAGCCCAGGATGATTGGACTACATTCCACAGTTCTTCTCTATTTCTTGGTTTTGCCTCAGAAACTGCATTTTTGATGTCACCCCACAAGTTTTCTATTGGATTAAGATCCGGGATTGGGCTGGCCACTCCATAACTAATGGTAGTTTTTCGCTTTCTTCCACGTCTTTCAGGTTTTGGTTGCCATTTTAAAGCATCTGTGATCATTTTAGCTGATCAGCCTATCATTTTCTGCACTTCTTTATATGTTTTCCCCTCTACAATCAAATTTTTAATCAAGGTACGCTGTTCTTCTGAACAATGTCTGGAACGACCCATTTTCCTCAGAATTTCAGAGAGAAATGCACTGTAACCAGCATGTACAACATTTGCTGCCTTCCTTCCTTAAATAAGGGCAATAATTGCCACCTGTTTTTCAAAGAATGAATGACCTCACTAATAGAACTCCACACTGTTATTATTTTGAACATGCCCCTTTCAATTAGTGATTCAATTACACAGAATCAGCAACATGCATGTCATGACTGTTGGGTCTGTTGGATTTCTATTACTCTACTACACCTGCTAGTAAATTATTTGCCATGTAGAAATATCATTTCTACCAAAAACAGTGATTGATCAGGTTAGTGATGTCTGACTGCTATTATTTTGAACACAACTGTATATAGTTGGTTTATATATGCATTCTGCTATATAGATGACTATGTGTAAAATAACTAGTTTTTCAATAGATTTGTAATGTATTTCTCAATGTTATTTGATTTGCATTTAGAGTGTGTTCTACAAATGCAGTGGTGGAATACCACGCCCATGCTCCACCCCCTGTTGGCGCCTGCCCATTTGTTTAGTTCCCCTTATATAAGATCGCTGGTTGCCACAGGTATTCATGACTTGACAACGCGCATGTGCATGAATGCATTGTCGTGGCAATCAGCTCAATTTGCTGGTCAGCCTGATTACGGTGGCTGACTTCTGCTTCCTGTTGAGACCTGTGACGTCAGCCAGCTCCTGTGCGCCGCGGTCTCCAGTCTGGCCAGCTTGATTCTAGTGATCACCTTGCTTTACCATCCACTCCGGCATGGGGGCTTAGGTGAGTGGATATTCCATCACGGTCACACATTGGGTTTACCGCTCTTATTGGATGACTATATGGTTCTTTTATAATATGGTTCTTTGACCACCTGGAACAGGGTTTATTACCGGAGACACAGTTTCCGGTAATAAACAGTACTGTGGACATGATGTTCGCAGCCTGACAGCTCCAAGAGAAGTGTCAAGAGCAGAACTGTGAATTGTACACCACTTTCGTGGATCTCAACAAGGCTTTTGACACTGTCAGTTGCAAAGGTCTGTGGCGCATAATGTTGAAGTTTGGATGCCCTGACAATTTCACCGTAATGGTACGTCAGTTCCATGATGGCATGAAGGCTTGTGTTTTGGATGATGGAGAAGCTTCAGAGGCCTTTCCCATTACAAACGGTGTCAAGCAAGGTTGCGTGTTGGCACCGACCCTGTTCAGCATAATGTTTTCAGCCATGCTGTCAGACGCCTTCCAGAACAGTTCCTTGGGAGTTAGCCTGAGATACAGGACCGATGGGAAAATGTTCAGCTTTAGAAGACTCCAGGCTGTCACCAAGGTAAAGGAGACGGTGCTACGAGACCTCCTTTTTGCTGACGACTGTGCCCTGAATGCTGGATCAGAGCAGGAAATGCAAGCCAGTGTGGACAAATTTGTAGCAACATGCGACAACTTCAGCCTCTTCATCAACACAAAGAAGACCATAGTGGTGCATCAGCCAGCTTTGGAAGCCCAACACCAAGAGTCCACTGTCACGATGAAAGGACAAAAGCTGCAAGCAGTGGACCAATTTACATACCTTGGCAGCACCCTCTCCCGCGCAGTGACAATTGACATCGAGGTCACCTGCAGAATTGCCAAGGTAAGCTCTGCATTTTGGAGACGACTGACCAATACGTGGGACCGCCATGGAATAAGCCTTGCCACAAAGCTCAAAGTCTATCGAGCAGTAGTGCTAACTACCTTGATGTATGCCAGTGAGACTTGGACTTTATACAGAAGGCATGCTAGGCAATTGAACCATTTCCACATGACCTACCTCCGCAGACTTCTGAGGATCTGTTGGCAGGACAAGGTGCCAGACACAGAAGTCCTCTCCAGTGCAGGCCTGCCATCAGTTCACACCCTGCTGATGAAAGCCCAGACACGCTGGGCAGGCATTGTTGCAAGGATGCCAGACCACCGCATCCCTAAACAGCTCTTCTATGGTGAGCTGTCTCAAGGAGAGTGAACGTACGGGGGACAAAGGAAGCAATACAAAGATACACTGAAAGCTTCCTCCAAGTCCATGGATATTGACACCACCTCCTGGGAAAGCCTAGCACAAAATCGATCGACATGGCGCACGCTGATCCACCAAGGCTGCCAGACATTTGAGGAGATATGAACAACCACAGCACAAGAGAAGCGAGCACTCCGCAAAGCCAGAGCTGCAAATGCTGCAACAGTGGTGCCCACATATGTCTGCCCGACATGTGGCAGAACATTTCGTGCCCGTATAGGCCTTTCCAGCAACCGTTGACAGTCCACTACCTGCTAGATGTCAAGGTCCTCTTCAAACACGATGGATGAATATCATCATCATCATATGGTTCTTTTAATGGAATAAATTTATAACCTTTTTTGGAGTACTTTGTGGGGTTATTATTACCCAAAAGCCTACATCTCCTTAGCGCTGTTCCCTTGGACTCTAGTAATCACTTCTTTAGTGTGGCATTAGCAGTTGAGGATGAATTGGCTTCCAATAATCTGGGATTTCAGCGCTTGGATTTCTTGATGTTATAAAAAATAAATTTATTGATACAAAAACTAGTTTTTTCCATGTACATAGATACACAGTTAAAATCACATGGGTTGACAAAATAATGTTTAAATACACCAGTCACAAAAAATGTCACACCTCTAGGGTAATGAAAACATGGGGGTAATGCTTGCTCTGCATGTTTCACGTATCTATCCACTTCTTCAGGAGGAAAGACCAAAACATAATCTGAAACAAAACATAACAATCAAATCTACAAACATAATGTAAACAACAAAAAAATGGATACAATAATCATGGTGATGCACTGGAAGTAGCTGACTGGTTGTTTACCAGTGTGGAAGTTTCCAGAAGGCCAACCAACGGCATTAACAAACTTCCCCCCACGGCAGACATGGGGCAAAATAGCGAGCGCACAACTAGATGCACTGCCCTAATTAAAAGTAGAATGTAAAGAACACCAGTATAGTCACTCAAATAAGAAGAGTAAAGTACTCACATCGCATACTAGCACATTATGTAGGACTTACCTTAAAACGAAGCCCTCCAGAGGCACGCTGTCACTGATGCAGAGGCATCCATCTTCCCCTGGTCTTCCTTCAAGGTTCGTGAGCTCTGGCCGTCTGATAGGCCGGGACGTGATGATGTCAGCCATGTCATAGTACTCTGAAGGAACGGCACGGGTATGGCATTCCTTCAGAGAGCATGCGCCTGCTCTAAAGAACAGAGAATATCTCCTAAATGGTGCACCTTTAGGAGATATTCATTTTATTATAAGCTTACCTGTAGGTAAAAGTTAAAAATAAGAGTTTGCTACCACTTTAGGTTTTGCTCTTTCCTCCTGAAGAAGCAGATAGATCTGCATAACATGTAGAGGAGCAAGCATCACCCCCATAGTTTTCATCACCCTAGCGCTGTTACTTTTTTGTGACTCGTGTATTTCAACATAATATTTTGTCAACCCATGTGATTTTAATTGTCTACCCATGCACATGAAAAATGTTTTAGCTTTTGTATCAATAAACTTATCATTTTTTATGCTACTTTAAGTGTGTTATTAATGGGTACCGAGATAGTCCATTTATGCTGCCTTGAGGTTATGTCTCCTTGTTTTTTCACCTGGTATTTCTGCCATGTGGGTCCATGTGCAGGCACTTTCTCATTGGGTGACAACGCTTTATCCAGGTCTCCAGGTTATTTTCTTGCTCATTTCTTAAATGTCACTATGCCATCTGTCACAGAGCACAGTAAAGCATACATTGTGGTGTTATGCATTGGCAAAAATTTTGCCTGTCCCAATTTTTGTGCGTTGGCAGCTCATAGAAATGAATGGGCCTTAATACACAACATATCATGTGTACATTAACACACCGCAAAACACCATCTAGGTGTAAATTGGCCCTGACCAGACTAAAAGTAAATGTGAAATCAAACACATGCTCTCCTGCATAAAACAAAATATTTTGTGAGCATAAGTTTCCATAGAAGCAGGTCAGCAAGGATTTTACAAATGGATAAAAATATGTTTTTCCAACGCTCTAATGCAATTTTAATGTGCAATTTTTTCCTAATTATTGTACATTATTTAGGCTTAGAATTGTGTAATTGCATTGAGCTGGATAAAAATTAAACTGTAGAATCTCTTATTTTGATTTAATTAACCTGTGGTATCAATCAATTTATAAAAATAATTCAAGTTATTAAGCATTTTTCACTTTTTTACGATACCCAAAGCGTGATATTTATGAAACCGTAGCTGTCTAAAAGCTATTAAATCTCCTATGCTGCTTAAAAATAAACATGTAACCAGGTGATATTTTAAAATGGTGCTGGGGCAGCAGTTATTTGTCCCAGCTCTGTTTTAAATATACATTGAACACCTGGGCCCCCTAACTCCAATCCCAACCCAATATTAGAAGTGATTAGTTGTGATTTCCTGCTGAAGAGTTGCATAGGAGCTAGATCAGATCTCCAAAAACCTGACCCAGATCACCCACTAAAAACAAATAACAGAACAAAGGAAAAAAAAATATATATATATATATATATATATACACACACACACTATATTGCCAAAAGTATTGGACCAGCCCTCCAAATCATTGGACTCAGGTGTTCCAATCACCTCCATGGCCACATGTGTATAAAATCAAGCACCTAGGCATGCAGACTGCTTCTATGGACAAAAAGTATGGGTCACTCTCAGGAGTGAATTCAAACGTTGTACCATGACAAGTGCCACCTGTGCAATAGGTCCATCTTATTATTATTGTTTCCTTGCTACTAAATATTCCACAGTCAACTGTTAGTGGGATTATAACAAAGTGGAAGCAACTGGGAACAGCAGCAACTCAGCCACCAAGTGGTAGGTCACATAAAAGACAGAGCGGGGTCAGCACATGCTGAAGCGCGCAGAAGTCGCCAACTGTCTGCAGAGTCAATAGCTAAAGACCTCCAAACTTCCTTTGGCCTTCAGATTAGCACAACAACAGTGCATAGAGAGCTTCATGGAATGCGTTTCCATGGACGAGCAGCTGCATCCAATCCTTACATCACCAATTGAAATGCAAAGCATCGGATGCCGTGGTGTAAAGCACGCAACAACTGGACTCTAGAGCAGTGGAGATGTGTTCTTCTCTGGAGTGACAAATCACACTTCTTTGTCTGTCAATCCAATGGATATGTCTGAGCTTGGTGGTTGCCAGGAGAACAGTACTTGCCTGACTGCATTGTGCCACGTGTAAAGTTTGGTGGAGGGAGGACTATGGTGTGGGGTTGTCTTTCAGGGGCTGGGCTTGGCCCCCTAGTTCCAGTGAAGGGAACTCTTAAGACGGCAGCATACCAAGACATTTTGGACAATTTCATGCTCCCCACTTTGTGGGGGCAGTTTAGGGTGGAGGAATTTGACTGGCATGCACAGAGTCCTGACCTCAACCCGATAGAACACCTTTGGGATGAATTAGAGGGGAGACTGCGAGCCAGGCCTTCTCGTCCAACATCAGTGCCTAACCTCACAAATGCACTTCTGGAAGAATGGTCAACCATTCCCATAGACACACTCCTAAACCTTGTGGACAACCTTCCCAAAAGAGTTGAAGCTGTTATAGCTGCAAAGGGCTGGCCAACTCAACATTGAACCCTACGGACTAAGGCTGGGATGCCATAAAGTTCATGTGCATGGAAAGGCAGGCGTCCCAATATTTATGGCAATATAGTATATACTGTATATATTTATTCTTTGTAGGCTGCTTTTAAACTGCTTAAAGATTTTGAAATAATTCCTTGCTCACCCTTGTAGCCCCTGCTCAACCTTCAATCTGATCAATCCTGGTAAGTAACCTTATATCTCCTTATCCTTAGTGTTAACTCTACATCTTCTTGATCCCCCTGTTCACTTAGTCATATCAGCCTTTTGCCTAGTTTTTTCTTTTTTGCTTCAGGTCTATCTTGCTCAAAAGGTCAGTACAGATGCTGAAGTTCCAGCAATCTTCACTATACTGTAGCCCTCCTTTTGGACAGGCCACTGGATCATCACAATGTACTATACTTCAACCATTGATCGTCTGTTGGTCTGAACAGCACCACATCCCCCTTCCCACTAGGAGAAAATCTAAGGTTTAAGGGAATTGAAAACTTCTCAGGGAAGCCCATAAGAAAAACACCCACATCGTTGTTGAGACAGTAAATGGCAAAGTACAATCCTTGAAGGTTAACATTCACAACTTTACGAGGGGCTGGCAGGGTGAGTGGTGGCAGCACAGTGGCTAAATGGTTAACACTTCCTTCTGGCAGTACTAGGGTCGCTGGTTCAAATCTCAACCACGGCACCACCTGCCTGGAGTTTGCATGTTCTCCCTGTGCCTACACTGGTTTCCTCCCACATTCCAAAGACATGCAGGTAGGTTAATTGGATCCTGTCTAAATTGGCCCTAGTATGTGTTTGAATGTAGATTAGGGACTTTAGATTGTACGCCCCTTGAAGGTTAGGGACTGATGTGAATGTAAAATATATATTATTATTATTATACAGTGTTTATATAGCGCCAAAAAGTTTGCTCAGCGCTGTACAATATAGTGGGGGACAGTACATGAGACAATACAGTAACAAAACAATATACGAGAGGTTCGAGGGCCCTGCTCTTTCGAGCTTAGAATCTAGGAATCTATATATGTAAAGCACTGCGTAAATTGACGGCGCTATATACCGTATTTTCCGGCGTATAAGACGACTTTTCAACCCATGAAAATCTTCTAAAAAGTCGGGGGTCGTCTTATACGCCGGTATACAGCGAGCTGGTGTCAGGGTGGCACTTTTTTGAGGGGCAGCGGCGCCCCCCCCTCCTCCTCCAACGGACACTAAGTACAGGGGTGGGCAGAGGGGCTGCTGTACCTTACCTGGCTCCGGTCCCGGTCCCACGACGATCCGGTCCAGGAAGCGCGGCTGCTCCTTCTTTCAGTTTGGCCGCTCGATGGTCGCTCGGCTCCGCCTCCTTACCGGCGATTGGGCGCCAGCACTGGAAAGGCACACAGGCGACCAATCACCTGCGAGGAGTTCGGAGCCGAGCGGCCCCGCGAAAATCAAGCGGCCAAACTAAAAGAAGGAGCAGCCGCTCCTCTCCCCCACTGGCACTAACGATGGGGCACTATTCCTCCTCCACACTGACACCAACGATGAGGCACTGTTCCTCCCCCCCTGATACCAACGATGGGGCACTGTTCCTCCCCACTGACACCAACTATGGGGCACTATTCCTCCTCCCCACTGACACCAATGATGGGGCACTATTCTCCCCACTGATACCAATGATGGGGCGCTATTCCTCCCACTGACACCAATGATGGGGCACTATTCCTCCCACTGACACTAATGATGGGACACTATTCCTCCCACTGACACCAATAATGGGGAACTATTCCTCCCACTGACACTAATGATGGGACACTATTCCTCCCACTGACACCAATGATGGGGCACTATTCCTCCCACTGACACTAATGATGGGACACTATTCCTCCCACTGACACCAATGATGGGGCACTATTCTCCCCACTGATACCAATGATGGGGCACTATTCCTCCCACTGACACCAATGATGGGGTGCTATTCCTCCCACTGACACCAATGATGGAGCACTATTCCTCCCACTGACACTAATGATGGGACACTATTCCTCCCACTGACACCAATGATGGGGCACGATTCTTCCCACTGACACCAATGATGGGGCACTATTCCTCCCACTGACTAATGATGGGGCACTATTCCTCCCACTGACACTAATGATGGGACACTATTCCTCACACACTGACACTAATGATGGGGCACCATCATTGGTGTCAGTGGGAGGAATAGTGTCCCATCATTGGTATCAGTGGGAGGAATAGTGCCCCATCATTGGTGTCAGTGGATGAAATAGTGCCCCATCATTGGTGTCAGTGGGAGGAGTATTGCCTCATCATTGGTGTCAGTGGGAGGAATAGTGTCCCATCATTGGTGTCAGTGGGAGGAATAGTGCTCCATCATTGGAATACCATACTGAAATAGCATACCATATTGAAATCAAATCTGATGGTTTTTTATTTGGTGTGCGTTGGAAGAGGGGTAGTCTTATACGGCGAGTATAGCTCAAACCCTATATTTTAACAGGAAAAGTAAGGGGTCATCTTATACGCCGGCAAATACGGTAAGTACCTGAAATAAATAAATAAAGTATGCATGAATAAATTCCTGATTTTTTTACCGTATACAACTATGGTAAAACGCTTGAAAAAGCTCCATCTTTTGTCATTGTTTATCACCTTATACCAATGAGTTAACCTCACATCAACTGATGAGTCCTTAATCTCCGATCTGGTTACTTTTCCTTAGTTTAAAGCCTCATGTACTAGACACTTCTAAACTCCTTTCTCCTGGCAGGAGAAAAGCAGAGTTAAAAACAGGCCTAAAGCCATATTTTTCAAATGCATATAGGCATGTTAATACACTTTTAGGCATATCAAGGAATTGGGCGGTCATTCATTTCATTGGCCAGAATATTGATTTATCTTGGTCATTAAAATGAGTGATCACTAAAGCGCTAAAAGCTCTCCTGAATGCAACTTTGGTGCATTCAGATTTCTTCACCTAAACACCCCTAACTCTAAATGCTTGTAAACACCTAAAACTCAAATGCCTGTAAAACACACATTTGACAGCTGTAGTGTGCATGTGGACTTAATTGTTGCCATCAGTCTCTTGCAGGGAGGAGGAAGCATTTTTATCCTCTTCCCCAGTGATCAGACTGCAGAGAGATTTACATTATTGGGTCCTGGAGAATGCCTGAACAAAGGTGGCTCCATCCTTCTGAAGACTTCCCCTGTCATAAACACAGGCTTTCTTCCACCAACTATGGGATTATGTAGCTAGAACAGCATGTTTCTAAAACTTTCACACCTCCTATTGTGTTCTTGGACAATCAACATCAACTCATTCCATGGTGATTGGATTAAGTCAGGGGTCACCAAACTTTCTTCAGGAAGGACAACGTTACTGCCTTTCAGACTTTAGAGGGATAGGACTGTGATCAGTGGGAGTAAACATTGCCACATCTTTGGTATTGGGGGAGGAATATTACCTCATCATTGGTGTCAGTGGGTGGAATAGTGCCCCATTATCAGTGTCAGTGGGAGGAACAGTGCCCCATCATTGGTATCATCAGTGGGAGGAATAGTACCCCATTATCAGTGTCAGTGGGAGGAACAGTGCACCATCATTGGTGTCATCAGTGGGAGGAATAGTACCCCATCCTTGGTGTTTGAGGAAGGACTGTTGCTCCATTGTTGTATCAGTGGGAGGAATAGTGCCCATCATTGGTGTAAATAGGAAGAACATTGCCCCATCATTGGTGTCATCAGTGGGAGGAATAGTAATCCATCATTGGGGTCAATAGGATAACCAGTGCCCCATCATTATTGTCAATGGGAAGAACAGTGCCCCATCATTGGTGTCATCCGTGGGAGGAATAGTGTCCCATCATTGTTGTCAATAGGAGAACCAGTGCCCCATAATTGGTGTCAATGAGAAGAACAGTGTCCCATCATTGGTATCAGTGGGAGGAATAGTGCCCCATCATTGGTGTCAATGGGAGGAACAGTGCCCCATCATTGGTGTTAATGGGAGGAACAGTGCCCCATCATTGGTGTCAATGGGAGGAACAGTGCCCCATCATTGGTGTCAATGGGAGGAAGAGTGCCCTATTATTGGTGTCAATGGGAGGAACAGTGCACCATTATTTATGTCAATAGGGGAACAGTGTCCCATCATGGTGTCAGTGGGAGGAACAGTGCCCCATCATTGGTGCCAGTGAGAGGAATAGTGCCCCATCATTGGTGTCAGTGAGAGGAATAGTGCCCCATCATTGGTGTCAGTGGGAGGAATAGTGCCCCATCATTGGTGTCAGTGAGAGGAATAGTGCCCCATCATTTGTGTCAATGGGAGGAACAGTGCCCCATCATTGGTGTCAATGGGAAGAACAGTGTCCCATCATTGGTGTCAGTGGGAGGAATCATGCCCAATTGTTGGTGCCAGTGGCAGGTATAATGCCTCAAGGGCCAGATAAAGGCAATCAAAGGGCTACATGTGGCCCTGCATGGGGCACAGTCTGGAGACCACTGGATTAAGGTGTCTCAAAGTGTGAAAAAAAATGCTAGGGTATCTTCCCAATACGCAATGGAACGGAAGAAGTGGCTTGTTAAGCTATGAAGAATCTTCAACATTACAGAACAAGTCCAGCTACTAGTCTAACTGCTGCTAGCTACTTTGAAGGATCTTAAATCCAGTTGTTGTCCATTACTTTGGAATTGTTCATATGACCAAACAGATGTCGCCTTTGCAATAGCCTAGAATTTGCAAACATGCCTAAACAATTGTGGTTTAAATATACACAATAAATTATGTTGAATTGTTTAACATAGAATACATTTGTTTTAAAAGTGTACAATGAAAATTCATAGTCAGATGAGAAGAGATGTCACTGATATGTCACTGATATGTCACTGATATGTCACTGTGTCTTCATTCCAGCTGTGAGAAATGGAACTCTAATTAGAGAGTTTGCTAAGTATTTTTTCTTCAGTGAAAGTGCTATTAATTTGGGGCTTCTAGAAGCTGAAGGCATTAAAATCGGAATATGGTGTAATGTCAGTATACTTGACAAAAGCATACTTTTGTCTTCTTTCCTTTATGAAGAAAATATAATAGTGAAGATTAATAATGGTGTAAATTGCAAAGTATGAAACTGAACTCTGGATTTCCTTCGAGTGATACTAAACACACACTGTTCAGTTTACATGATCCCTTCTCTTTCTGTATTTGAATGATGGCACTGTAATTATTTTAATAAAAAAATAATCTAAGTACCTTTTTTCCTAATCGATATACAGCTGTCACATGACCCAGCTCTTTCCCAGTCTCTCTGCAGGGAAACAGTGGCAGGAGGAGTTTCCAGTCCTCTGCCGCTGGCCATATGTTCAAAATATAAACAAAAACAGCATTTGGAATACAGAGCAAAAATATATAATTAATATCAATACACTTTTCTAAATTATCATACAAATATATATTTGAAATCAAATATTTATTCTTTTTGGCAAAAACACAGTGTGGGTGGATTTCTGCCAGTCACAAGTTTTGTTGCTCCCCTCCAGCCTGTGTCTTAGAGCAGTGTTTCTCAACGTTTTTTAGTCAAGGCACCCTTTAAAATCATGGACAGTCTTGAGGCACCCCCTTCTAAAATGTAAAAAACTATTCTCACAGTTTTATATAACGCAGCAACATCCACACATGTAGGACACCCAACATTAGAGGTGATTTATTCTTCCAAAACAAATACACTTTTGCTCCCTGGTACTGACTAGTATTCCAATGTTTCTCTTCTCCCTCAGTTTTTCCCCATCACTGAGCTAATGTGACCCCAGCACTGATGGAGAGGGGCAGGGGAGGGGAAAACTAGGATGCTGTACAGGCAGCTGACATCCTCCTTATAAACTGATGATGTCATTGGTTGTCAGCATGCAGGGGGCTAGAAGGTCATAATGGTGCACAATAAACACCTGTGGCTTTGTGTAATTAAAAAGCAGCCTTGCTCCACCCACTGGCTTTTATACAAGTTATTGGCAATTTTTAGACATTTTGCCAAGGCACCCCTGAAGAAACCTCAAGGAACCCCAGGGTGCCTGGGCACCATGGTTGAGAAAGGCTGTCTTAGAATAACAGGGAGCTGAAACCTCCATCAATCAAGATGCAAAACCTCACCCCTCCTATTGTGTTTAGCAGTTAGTGAGCATGGAGGAGGGCTGTCATTTACCACTGTGTACTTTACTTACACTGTGCCTCTATAGTCATATGGGCTGCTCATATGTGATAGGGAGGAAATGCTCAGGATAGCAATACACCGAAAACTGAGCATGTGCACTAACTGCCAACACTGCTCTGCAAAATCCCCAACTGCAGTGGGGACATGGACAAGAGGGTGAGACAGAGAACAGCAGGATCAACCAGGTGTTTTGCAGATTACAAAAAACAAATCCCATAGTGAATGAGTGAGTATGAACAACATGTAATACAGCATTTATTGATAGTTTTTATGATGTGGGTTTAACCTCCCTGGCGGTATTCCCGAGTGTAGTTCGGGGTAAAATTTCAGTACCAAGAGCGGTAACCCTGAGCTACACTCGGGCTTACCATGCGGCGCTGCATAGGGAGTCCCTGCAGCACTTACCTTGTCCTTCGCTCCCGCAATGTGTCCCCTGTAGCGTCCCCGGCCATCTCCTCTGGCCGATGCCGGCATCCGGCTTCTGTGTTCCGGTCCCTGTGACGTCGGGACGTACGGGCGGCAAGTTTGAAATTTTAAAAAAATTTCATTTTTTAAAAAATGATTATTATATAGTAAAACATTGCTGTTTCAAACCATTTCACATATATTTTGTCCCTACTGCTTTGTCCTGTCCCCTGCCTGCATTTTGACTGTTCTTTCTGCCTGGAAACTGAGAAAAGTCCATGGCGTCCAAAAAGCGTCCCTTTATGTCAAAAGCGGTTTTAGACCGGCTAGAGAACAGCGATAGTAAATCAGAACCACTTGCAGAATTGAGTGATAATGATTCGTGGGGAAATTCGTCATCAGACACTGAAAACGTTTTTGCGACTTTGCTCAGAGATGTGCGAATTTGACTGTGTATTTCAAATTTCAGTGTTTTTGGTTTGATTATATTATTGAATTAAATATATTATTATTATATTATAATTTTTTATGATTATTTATTAAATTATAATTTATGATTTCGTGTTTCAAGTTTTATCGTATCCGGGATGTTTACTAGACTCTTGTTCGGACAGATTTCAGTGAGTTATTCCTAAAAATTACAGCCTACAATAAAAAACTACATATTTCCATGCAAAAAAATGGTACCGCTTTCAGCACAAAAAATCGGAAAGAATCATACCGCCAGGGAGGTTAATGACACTTTAATTAATATTATTACCTCTGTGCTCATTGGCATCTACGTTGTGGAACCTACTGTATATGGTAAAGTATAAATGGTAAAGACATGTTTAGTAATGGACTGAATATAATTTTAGAAATAATCTCCCAAAATATGAAATAAATATACTGTAAGGTATAGTCCTTTAGCAAGGCTGTATTTGACATGGTAATTTCCTTTGTCCATGCTAAGAAATCTGCCATCAGTCAATCCTTCTGCATTTGGTGATTGGTTGCTGGGGCATCTGAAGCTAAATGATTGGAGGCTGGAGGGATTATAACTTGTTCCTTATGGCTGAGTATTTCTTGTGGCTCTAGGGGGTAGGGAAAACAGGAAGGTGTGTTTAGCCTACCTATTGTCTTGGACCTGGTTATGGCTCTGCCTTACACCACCTGTCCTGTTGTTTCCCCAAGATTGATGACAGGGTGTGACATGCCACTATAGTGACGTCGGCTCCGGGAGGAAGTCCTGACCAGCTGAAGAACTGGATCTTGTGGTGAGCTAGAGCTGAAGAGCTGGAACTCATGCCGGATGTCTTCACAGGGCTTGCACAAGCAGGAGGCAGGAACGTGGTCAGGCAGACGGAAGTTGTCAGCGGAGGTATAGGTTCTGGAGATAAGGGCGTAAACCGGAGCCAGACCAAGGTCAGTATGACATGAGCAGGGAATGAGCCTAAACATAGCAAGATGCAGAAACAAGGTCAGGTACCAAAAGGATCAAAATCAAGAGTGGTCAAAAGGGAAAATCAGGCATAGCACAGCAACTAGCATAGTCTGGTCAGGGGTCACAGAGCTGATGGCCACTCAGCAATGATCTTGAGTCTTGCAGTGCTTTAACCACTTCCAGACCGGACACTTTTACCCCCTTCCTGTCCAGGGCAATTTTCAGCTTTCAGTGCTATCACACTTTGAATGACAATTGCCATTGTCATGCAATACTGTACCCATATGAATTTTTTACCATTTTTTGAGACAGATAAAGCTTTATTTTGGTGGTATTTATTCACCGCTGGGATTTTTATTTTTTTTTGCTATGTAAATTAAAAAGTCCAAAAATTTTGAAAAAAAGTGTTTTTTTTTATAAAATTTTGCAAATAAATAATATTTCATCATAAATCTTGGTCAAAATTTATTCCATTTTTTTTTAGCAAAAAAAAAAATCCAAATTAGTTTATAACCAAAAATTATAATTTTTAAACATTTTTTTTTACATTTTTTTTTATTTTTTTATATTATTATGTTTTTATTTTTATTTTCTTTTTAGATACTGTCACCCTAGCAGTACAGTGTCACCATGGTGACACTGTACTACTTGTAGGGGGTGATGAATATATATATTTTTTTTTTTACACTGATTGCTTTTACACCCATATAGGATGTAAAAGCAATCATTTCTCTTTCTCTCTGTGTGCATTCTTGCAGTCATTAAGAAGTACTGAGTGAGCTGTGATTGGTCACAGCTTGTCACATGGTACAAGGCTGTTGTGAATAGCCTTGTACCATGTGACCTCTGTGATCAGTCACAGATTTCACACGTAGTAAGCAATGATGTGACAAGTGACATCTTGCTTACTACTTTGCATGTGATCACTGATTGGCCAATCAGTGATCACATGATCGGGACCTCGTTCAGAGGTCCCGTCCAACGATTGGTGTTTCACTGTGTCCGGAGGACACAGCGGGCACCAGATCGCGGTGCTGTGCGCTCCCAGGGAGAGCACAGCTAGAAAAGGTGGGTGCCGTTTATGAACGGCAACCCGCCCCTAGACTGCCACCGCCCTGCCGTTTATAAACAGCAGGCAGACGGCAAGTGGTTAAACAGGCCACTAGGCACCAAAAGTCCATTCAAAGTGCATGTGCATGCTCCTTAGTATAATCAAACCTTGATTCTGTGCACAGGCCTGCAGTAGACATGTGCACGGCATTTAGTTACAAATCAAAATCTGGATGAAATTTTTGTTATTCAGAGATTTGGATGTATCCAGATTTCCGAATCACAATAGAATGAATTTCAACAAATTAAACTTAGAAATTAGAACATTAATTTGAATTCAAATTAAAAAATGTATCCAAATTTGAAATTGTAACATATTACAATAAATACGAAAAAGTATAAAAGTGAAATAAGATGATGATTTTTTTTCTTAGGCTGCTTTATGGAATAGAATAGAAATAAGATGGTGATTTTTTTTTTTTAGGCTGCTTCATAGAATCGGAAATTAGAAAATTAATTTGAAGTCAAATTATTCTGCTTATCATTCTGCCTTACTTGGATATGCCCATTATATATGTGTATCACTCACTTGTGCCTTTATAAGGGTTGCATTGATTCCATTACTTGGATTCTATTGGAGCTCAGTGTCTCCCTTTAATAATAATTATTTTTTACCCGCATTGCCTGCCAGGATTATGGGTTAATTCCTTTAATATGGTGACTAATTCAGCCAATTTTGCATAGCGTTATATAGTATATACCTGATGGTACAATTTTTTGACATACCTCCTGCTGGTGGTGTGACCAATGTGTTGGTGCTGCAAATACATTAGACAGGTAATTTGTCATTGTCTATGCAGCACATCTATATTAAGACTGGTCTTGATGTGGTTTATATGTGGTTTTAGGTCTGAGTGTACTATCTCATACTGAGGTGATGGTGAACCGGGGTAATTACCCTATCGTCTAAATATCTTTGTTCAATAAAGTCAATTTTTGGAAATTATTCTGAGTATCGTATTCTGTCAAAAATGTAGCCACTTTTCTGTGAATGTCTTTTTCACAACACTTTTTTCTTTGTATGCATCTCATGGGGCCCCCTACTGACCCTGGGCCCTCGGGCAGTGCCCGAGTTTCCAAATGGTCAGTCCGCCCCTGTCCAGGGAATATCCGATTGCCTCTCGGGGGATCAGGAAGGAATTTCTTTCCCCTGCAGGAGCAAATTGGATCATGCTTTGCTTTTTTTTTTTGCCTTCCTCTGAATCAACTGTGGGTGTAGGATTATAACTTTTTATTTTTAAGGGTTGAACTGGATGGACTTTTGTCTTTTTTCAGCCAGACTAACTATGTAACTATGCATTAAAAAAAAAATGCACTGGAAAGCGCCAAAAACGTGCATACAAAAACACGTCCCGAACGCATCTGGACTGCATTTCTATAGTGTGAACCGGCCCTAAAGATTTTTTTTTTCTTATTCACCCAGAGCTGGGTTTTGAGGTTGGGAGTAGAAGAGGGCAGTACAGTGGCTAAATGGTTAGCACTTCCACCTGGCAGTACTAGGGTCGTTGGTTTAAATCCCAGCCACAGCACCTTCTGCCTGGAGTTTGCATGTTCTCCCTGTGCCTGCGTGGGTTTCCCCCGGGTACTCTGGTTTCCTCCCACACTCCAAAGACATGCTGGTAGGTTAATTGGCTCCTGCCTAAATTGGCCCTGGTATGTGAATGTATGAATGTGAGTTAGGGACCTTAGATCGTACACCCCTTGAGGGTTAGGGACTGATGTGAATGTACAATATATATATGTAAAGCGCTGCGTAAATTGACGGCGCTATATAAGTACTTGAAATAAATTTAAAAAATAAATAAATATCAGGGTGACACCATGTGCTAGGGATGGGTGATGTTTGGGGGAACAGATTGTCATTTAGTGCCATAAGCCCTGCACCAAAAATAACATATTGAGTTGTTTTCCTGTTTTCTTCATTCAGACATCCTTCGTTGTTTCCCCCATTCTTTAAAAACAATTAACTAGACAATTTGACTGAAGATGTGTGACTTTAATCATAGGGCTATTAACCTTAACAATGTCAATGTATTCTCACTATCACATTCAGCTAGATGATGGCCCAAGGTAATAGTTAGAGGAACATTTTACAATGAGAGACATGTTAATGGTTTATTTAGCTGTAAATGCGGTGTGAAAGATTTAGGTGGAAAGCAGCGCACAGTGTAATGCGTGAAAAAAAAAAAAGAAGGCAATGGACAGCTTCAAAAAAAAGAAAATCTCTAATTGGATCAGGAGACGTACTAATTATCCAGATACCATCACATCAAATTACTGTATAGTGAAATTGGTAACAGCATCACTGAGCCAGAGGCAAACAAGTATTGTGATTGCAGAGAATGACATCTCACAGCCTCTCTGTGTATTCAATGGAAGTTTCTAGAAAACAACGTGGCACCCATAGCAGGGGCGGACTGACAACTCATGGGGCCCCTGGGCAATAGGGGATCATGGGGCCCCTGTGTCCTTGCCCAAACTCAAAAAAAGCCTATGAAAAAGGTACCAGGGGCATCTCATGGGGCCCCCTACTGACCCGGGCCCTCGGGAGGTGCCCGAGTTTCCAAATGGTCAGTCCGCCCCTGGGTACTGTGTACTTCTTTTCACGCTGCAAGATTACATTCACCTTTGACAACTAGTGGTTGAGCTTCTGCTAGGGTAGGAGAAATGAACCTCACAGATTTTCATGGCAGTGCCTCCATTGCAATCGGAAGATGTAGCAGTGACAATGGCACTCTCAACCTAACCCTGTGCAGATATTTTTCAATAGACATGTGCGTTTCGTACCAGGGGCATCTCATGGGGCCCCCTACTGACCCCGGGCCTTCGGGCAGCGCCCAAGTTTCCAAATGGTCAGTCCGCCCCTGACCCATAGCCATTCACACTGTTATAGGGTGCATTGTAAAAGTAAACATTTGATTACAACTTGTAAAGTGTATGACAGAAAAGAAAGAAATAATAAATAAATAGAAGAAAAATAAATATAAAAAAAAATTACTTCTCTGCAATGCATGCATATTTTGCCATGTTTTAGTCCCTGTTCACACCCAGGGGCGGACTGACAACTCATGGGGCCCCTGGGCAATAGGGGATCATGGGGCCCCTGTGTCCTCACCCACACTCAAACCACACCCAAAAAAAGCCTATGAAAGTTACTAGGAGCATCTCATGGGGCCCCCTATTGACCCCGGGCCCTCGGGCACTGCCCGAGTTCCCAAATAGTCAGTCCGCCCCTGTTCTCTCCTGCATTGCGGTTCAGCTGCTGCCTGACAATGCACAACAAATCGTATTATACGGGGTTAACACTTATGTCTGCTTCTGTGCAACTTGGCAAAGGGTGTTGGTGAAGTTCCTAAAGGTGGGAATACACAATTATAAAATCAACTGATCGGTCATCCGACGACCGAGAGGTGTTCGTTTGTTGGTCGAAATCGTGGCCCACATTAACCAATCTAAAAAAATCGTTCGTCGGGCAATACGTAGTGTTGACGTCAAGTGGAAGTGATGCGGTGTGCGTGTGACCTTGTAGCCACGCCCTTCCGGTCAGAACGAGCGATATACACAACAATTACCAGCAATGAGTATAATATCGTTTATTACATGACCTATATACATAAAATATAATCTGCTGAATTCTGGTTTCATTATCTCATTAGGCCAATCTACTTTTAACATTTGGATTTTTTGTTAGTGTTTATGAAGATTCCCTGGACATAAACATCCGGGTCATCTTCTGTTTCCGCTCATGCGTGATAGAGCTTGATAGATTTTTTTCGTACAACCGTCATACCACCGCATAGAAAATCGGTCGTCCGTGAAATGACAACATTTTTCACTGTTGTTCAACCGGATTTTTTTGTTCACAATATCGTTATCGGTTAAAACATACAGCTCATCAACGAAGAGAAAATTGTTCGATCAGCGGTTCCACAAAATTTTTCGGATGATTTTTTTATCGTGTGTACGAGGCATTACTTGATGGCATCATCCACCAGTTCACTACAAATGGGGTCCTCAACCCCTAGGCCATGGACCGGTGCCAGTCCATGGCCTACTGGGGACTGGGCCTTACAGTGGGGATTTGGCAAGCCAGCACAACCTGAACTTCCAAGCCTCCAACCACCAGAGGGCACCTGCCCCCCTTCTCACAGGACTACTCTCTTTCCTCTCTGTGGTCACAAAGAAAGAGAAAGGGAGGGAGTAGAGCCGGGCCAGGGATAGGATCTCATAGAGCACTGGTGAGATCCAGGCTGCAACCCCATCCCAATGAGGTTTAAAGCTCTACCCTCCACACCCCCTCTCCCCCCAAGATGATAGGTTGCCATTTTAAAGCATTCACGATCATTTTAGCTGAGCAGCCTATCATTTTCTGCACTTTTTTATATGTTTTCCCCTCTCCAATCAACTTTTTAATCAAGGTACGCTGTTCTTCTGAACAATGTCTGGAACGACCCATTTTCCTCAGAATTTCAGAGAGAAATGCACTGTAACCAGCATGTACAACATTTGCTGCCTTCCTTCCTTAAATAAGGGCAATAATTGCCACCTGTTTTTCAAAGAATGAATGACCTCACTAATAGAACTCCACACTGCTATTATGTTGAACATGCCCCTTTCAATTAGTGATTCAATGACACAGAATCAGCAGCATGCATGTCATGACTGAACACAACTGTATATTTACGTGATTTTGCGCACCCCTGCCGCCCTGTAGCAGTATTTCTGCTATAAGGTGGCGCAGAAACGGTTAAAGGGTTAACTGTGTGCCTAGTAATGTATTAAGTGTTTACTGTGTGTTGCTTTTACCAAGTACATAGGATGTTACTGTAGTCTTTTGAATCTTTTGAAGTGTTAGAACATAATGACTTTCTCAAAGCCTAGTACACACGTTCAGAAAATCGTACAAAAAATACCGCTTTCAAAGCGATTGTGCAATAGTCTGATCGTTAGTACATCGTTAGCTTTCATCCAAAACTATTAGAAGAAACAAGCACGAAACGTTTTCTTGTACAATAGCAGACCATACGATTTTTGCTTAATCAGTGCCATTTTTGTCCCAAAATACAATACAATACAATACAATACATTACATCACTTTTGAATTTTTTTTCTGTCAAGAGTTTTCATAACTTTAAAACCTCTTCACTTTTGATATGAATCTAGCATGCAAAAAAAAAATACAGATGATCATTCGTCCAACATTGTCATCATGTGTATGGGGTTTAAGACCCGTCTCTATCAAGGCCTGACTCACAGTGTCCCCACATATCAGGTGTCCCCCATCACAGTGTCCCCATACATCAGGTGTCCCCATCACAGTATCATCATACATCCCTATGCATCAGGTTTACCCATCACAGTGTCCCCATGCATCTGGTTTCCCCATATATCAGGTGCCCCCCATCGCAGTGTCCCCATACATCAGATGTCCCCATCACAGTGTCCCCGTATATCAGATGTCCCCATCACAATGTCCCCATATATCAGGTGTACCCCATCACAGTGTCCCCATACATCAGGTGTCCCCATCACAGTATCATCATACATCAGGCATCCCTATACATCAGGTTTACCCATCACAGTGTCCCCATACATCAGGTGTCCCCATCACAGTATCATCATACATCAGGCATCCCTATACATCAGGTTTACCCATCACAGTGTCCCCATACATCAGGTGTACCCCATCACAGTGTCCCCATACATCAGGTGTCCCCATAAATCAGTTGTCCTCCATCACAGTGTCCTCATACATCAGTTGTCCCCTATCCCTGTGTTCCCATACATCAGCTGTCCCCCATCACAGTGCCCCCATACATCAGTTGTCACCTATCACAGTGTCCTCATACATCAGATGTCCCCATCACAATGTCTGCATATATATGGCGTACCCCATCACAGTGTCCTCATACATCAGTTGTCCCCTATCACAGTGTTCCCATATATCAGATGTCCCCCATCACAGTGCCCCCATACATCATTTGTCACCTATCACAGTGTCCTCATACATGAGGTGTTCCCATACATCAGTTGTCACCTATCACAGTGTCCTCATACATCAAATGTCCCCATACATCAGATGTCCCCCATCACAGTGTTCCCATATATCAGTTGTCCCTTATAACAGTGCCCCCATACATCATTTGTCACCTATCACAGTGTCCTCATACATGAGGTGTTCCCATACATAAGATGTCCCCCATCACAATGTCCTCATAAATCAGTTGTCCCCCATCACAGTGTCCTCATACATCAGTTGTCCCCTATCACAGTGTTCCCATATATTAGTTGTCCCCCATCACAATGTCCCCATATATCATTTGTCACCTATCACAGTGTCCTCATACATGAGGTGTTCCCATACATCAGATGTCCCCCATCACAGTGTCCCCATATATCATTTGTCACCTATCACAGTGTCCTCATACATGAGGTGTTCCCAAACATCAGATGTCCCCCATCACAATGTCCCCATATATCATTTGTCACCTATCACAGTGTCCTCATACATGAGGTGTCCCCATAAATCAGTTGTCCCCCATCACAGTGTCCCCATACATCAGAGTTGTGCGCCCCCCCACCCCACCTGCAATGATGTCAGCTCCTCCTTTCTCTCCTGTGCTGAGTGCTGTGTATACAATAGTAATCTGATACAATTCAATACAACAGAACATGCACACGGTCGCAGTAGAGCTCCTGCTGCTTTTCCCTGGACTCTGCACAGAGCTCGGGGGAACATTTCATCCCGTGTCCTGTCCTTCGTTTTCCTGCAGTGATCCTGTAGCTGTAGTAGACAGGGAACATCACAGCGACTGATCCTGGGACAAAAGCAGGCAGACCTTTCCACTTAGCACTCCATTTGTGCATTTATTTGCATTACGCGCATTTTCATTTTTTGCAGTGCCTTGTCTCAGTATGTACAGAACAGGAGCAGGTAAGAAGCAGTAAAAGATGTTTACTAATATCCTGACAACAAACATAAGTTTTTTTTTCAATTCTCGAATGCAATGAGATTTCACTTGAAAGGACTTTTAGTGAACCTGTCCTTTAATAACAGGCTGGAGGCTCAGCGTCACATGTGGGTGTTACCTAGAGGGGTCTACATGCAGATCTAGTCTGTCCAGGAACCTCCACTGTCCCAGACTGAAATCCACCCATCAAGGCAGTCTAATATTTGCAGAAAACTCCTCCCAAGAGTCAGCCTACTACTTGCATCAGGACTGAAGACTTTGGAGAGGAGTACTGAGGCTTGGTGCTTTGATGTGTTCAGGAAGGTATGTGCAGCACCCTACAAGCCCCTCCTACCAGCCGTGATCTGCCTGCATTGCATTAAGAACCATAGAGACCCAGTGATGAAATCACTTATCCTGCCAGCCCTCCTACTAGCAATGATCTTTCTGTATTGCAATAAAAACCACAGAGACCCAGTGATGACATCACTCTCCCAGCCAGCCTGACAGCCCTCCACCAGCAATGATCTGACCGTTCTGCATTAAGAACCACAGAGACCCAGTGATGACTTCACTCACCCTGGCAGCCCCTCCTACCACCATTGATCTGCCTGTATTTCATTAAGAACCACAGAGATCCAGTGATGACATCACTCACCCTGCCAGCCCCTCCCACCAATCTTAGTCTGCCTGCATTTAATTAAGAACCACAGAGACCCATAGAAGACATCACTTACTCTGCCAACCTTACAGTCCTCCCCCCCAGCAATAATCTGCTTGTATTGTGTTAACAACCACAGAGACCTAGTGATGACATCATTCACCCTGCCAGCCCCTCCTACCAGCAATGATCTGCCTGTTTTGCATTAAGAACCACAGAGACCCAGTGATGACATCACTCACCCTGCCAGCCCTCCCACCAGCAGTGATCTGCCTGTTTTGCATTAATCTCCCTAACGGTATTCCCGAGTGTAGCTCGGGGTAAAGTTTCAGTACCAAAAGCGGTAACCCCGAGCTACACTCGGGCTTACCATGCGGCGCTGCATAGGGAGTCCCTGCAGCACTTACCTTGTCCTTCGCTTCCGCGATGTGTCCCCTGCAGCGTCCCCAGCCATCTCCTCCGGCCGATGCCGGCATCCGGCTTCTGTGTCCCGGTCTCTGTGACGTCGGGACGTATGGGCGGCGGCGGGAAATTTGATAATTTAAAAAAAATGTCATTTTTTTCAAAATGATTTTACATAGTAAAACATTGCTGTTTCAACCCATTTCACATACATTTTGTCCCGAGTGCTCTGTCCTGTCCCGTCTGCATTTTGATTGTTCTTTCTGCCTGGAAACTTAGAAATGTCCATGGCGTCCAAAAAGTGTCCCTTTAGGTCAAAAGCGGGTTTAGATCAGCTAGAGAACAGCGATAGTAAATCAGAACCACTTGCAGAATTGAGTGATAATGATTTGTGGGGGAAATTCATCATCAGACACTGAAAACGATTCTGCGACTTTGCTCAGCAATGTGCGAACTTGGCGCTATATTTCAAATTTCAGTGTTTTTGGTTTGATTATATTATTGAATTAAATGTATGATTTAGAATCTTGTTCAGACAGATTTCAGTGAGTTATTCCTAAAAATTACAGCCTACAATAAAAAAACTACATATTTCCATGCAAAATAATGGTACCGCTTTCAGCACCAAAAATATGAAATAATCATACTGCCAGGGAGGTTAAGAACCACAGAGACCCAGTGATGACATCACTTACCCTGCCAGACCAGTGGTGTATTTAGGTTTTGTGCTGCCCTAAGCAACACAAAAATCAGCCACCCCCACCCACGGAGAGACCCTGACACTGACCAGCACCACCCCAAACCCCTCACAGAGACAGCCTGACATTGACCAACAACAACCCTGCCCCCCCACCTGAGAGAGCCTTCCACTACCACCACCCCCAATACATTGGCCACCCCCCTTCCCCCATCGAGAGAGAGAAAGACACTCACCTTCACAGCCCCAGACATACCTAGGAACAAGAGTTGGGCTGTGCATACACCATCAAGCAGCATGTAGCCTCTCTAGGATCCCACCTGGTTCACATGCCACGTGTCCCTTCTTCTGTCCCTTCTTCTGGGGGAGTGGAGCTGCCCCCCTGAAAAATGCCCCCCTAGGTAAATGCCTTGTTTGCCTTGTGGTAAATATGCCCCTGTGCCAGCCCTTCCCACCACCATTGATCTTCCTGTATTGCATAAAGAACCACATAGACCCAGTGATGACATCACTCACCCTGCCAGACCCTCCCACCAGTCATAATCTGCCTGCATTGCATTAGGAACCACAGAAGCCCAGTGAACACAATACTCACCCTGAAAGCCTGCCTGCCAACCACAGGGACCAAGTGATGACATCACTAGGTCTAAAATAAGGCATGTAATACAATGTCATCTTATAAGCATCATGGGCGTCTGGGCAAAGTAATGCATTGGGGCCCTACCAGGCTTCATCAGGATACCCCATCACAATGCCTATATACTGTACATCAGATGTCCTCCATAACAGTGTCTCCATAAATCAGGTATCCCCACACATCAGGTGCCAACAATCAGTGTCCCCATACATCAGATGCCCCCCATCACAGTGTCCTCATACATCAGATTACCCCCATCACAGTGTCCCCATACATCAGGTGTCCCTATACATCAGATGCCCCCCATCACAGTGTCCTCATACATCAGATGCCCCCCATCACAGTGTCCCTATAAATCAGGTGTCCCCATACATCAGATGTCCCTTTACATCAGGTATCCCCATGTATCAGGTGCCCACCATCACAGTGTCCCCATAAATCAGATGGCCCCCATCACAGTGTCCTCATACATCAGGTGTCCCCATAAATCAGATGTCCCCCATCATAGTGTCCCCATATATCAGGTGTGCCCCATCACAGTGTCTCTATACATCAGGTGTTCCCATAAATCAGATGTCCCCCATCACACTGTCTATATATATCCGATGTTCCCATCACAATGTCCCCATACATCAGATGTCCTCATCACAGTGTCCCCATATATCAGATGTTCCCATCACAATGTCCCCATACATTAGATGCCCCATCACAGTGTCCCCATATATCAGATGTTCCCATCACAATGTCCCCATACATTAGATGCCCCATCACAGTGTCCCCATATATCAGATGTTCCCATCAAAATGTCCCCATACATTATATGCCCCATCACAGTGTCCCCATATATCAGATATTCCCATAAATCAGATGTCCCCATACATCAAATGTCCCCATCACAATGTCCCTATACATCAGATGTCCTCATCACAGTGTCCCCATACACCAGGTGTCCCCATACATCAAGTGTACCCCATCACAGTGTCCCCTTACATCAGAATTGTGCCCCTCCACCTGCAATGAAGTCAGTTCCTCCTTTCTCTCCTGTGCTGAGTCTGAGATGAATTCTCAGTCTCAGTGCAGCTCTCTTCTGCCCCCTGCAGGAGGGAGGAGTAAGCCGAATCCTCTTGCAGAAGCTGGCCACTTCTCATTGGATCACTGCTGTCGAAGAAGAGTGTCATCAGTGGGCAAATCGCCAGTGAACTCCCCAACACAGTCAACAGGTCCTGGTCGTGATCATGGGACCTCATGTACCTGGGGCCCCTGGGAACTGTCCAGGTGTGCCCATTCATTAAGATTGTCCCGATGTAATATAATAATGGAATGCAAAGGTTTTACTAAAACATTTAATTATGTTGATGATGGGGGAAAGGCGTAATATCAGCATATTAAATTTCATTTTTGGAATTTAGCTGGTGAATATTGTTCTGACGGAAGCTAACCTTTAAAGAAATTAAAAATTCCATACAAAAAAAAACTGGAGTTCTGAATTTCATTTAATTAAATTAACTCTCAAAGCCAAAAAGTTAAACCTCAAAGTGACAGAGTTGTCAGCAGAACTGGAGTCAAGTATTCACAAGGGCTCGGAAGGTCATGTAAATCACCCGAGTCTGTTAAAGTCTGACTTTTCATCAGCTGCTGGGACACCAGGTGTCACCGCCACGGCGAAACAAAGGGATACCGCTACATGAACAGCATGGCTGCCGTGCTGGATATCTATATTTTATAACCTGCATGACAGGGCAAGGACTGCAGCAAAAGATCATGTTCCTTCACTGTCACTGGATGGAAATGCTTTCAGAAATGCTCGTTGGCTACAGCGTTTTAATGTTCACCGTCATGAAGTGGAAAAGTTCTCCATTTTGTTTGTATGAAATACTTATAAATTTAAAGGTATATCCCACTCAGGACTTAAAAATGACATTTAATGTGGATACATTGCCTACAAATGCCAAATTACATTTTCTTGAGTTATAACCAGGGGCAGACTGACCATTTGGAAACTCGGGCAGTGCCCGAGGGCCCGGGGTCAGTAGGGGGCCCCATGAGATGCCCCTGGTACCTTTTTCATAGGCTTTTTGAGTTTGGGCAAGGACACAGGGGCCCCATGATCCCCTATTGCCCGGGGGCCCCATGAGTTGTCAGTCCGCCCCTGGTTATAACATAATAGCAGGGCATTTTTCAGAGTGGTATGCAATTCCAGCACCTTCAGCACTGAATGTACAGTATGTACTGGCAAGGGTGCTTGGGCATCAGGGGCGGACTAACAACTCATGGGGCCCCCGGGCAATAGGGAATCATGGGGCCCCTGTGTCCTTGCCCAAACTCAAAAAAGCCTATGAAAAAGGCACCTGGGGCATCTCATGGGGCCCCCTACTGACCCCGGGCCCTCGGGCAGTGCCCAAGTTTCCAAATAGTCAGTCCAGCCATGTTGGGCATAATAAAGGATCTATTGATTGTGGATGCTGGCGGGGGTCTATTGTCACTGGGGGGTGCAGTGTGGTTGGGGATGACTATGGCTACTGGTAGGAGATCTAATATTGCTGGGAAGGGGGGGTGTTATATCTTGATGAGGGAGTCCATTGTTGCTAGGTAGGATCTACTGTTGCAGAGGGGGTCTGTTATTGCTGGCTGCTGGGGGATCTACTATTGCTGGTGGGGGTCTATTATTGTTGGAGAAAGAAAGCCCAGTCTGTTTAATTACCCAATATGGGGCACAATGGCACCCAGTTCTCAGGTTCTCCAAAAACTCTGGGGAATTCTGACAAATAACCCTGAACTGTCAAAAATTGTTGGACTCCTACCAAATATGGTAGCACGCAGGGGCGGACTGACAACTCATGGGGCCCCCGGGCAATAGGGGATCATGGGGCCCCTGTGTTCTTGCCCAAACTCAAAAAAGCTTATGAAAAAGGTACCTGGTAGCACGTTGGGCCCGCAACTTAGGTGGCATTCTAACACAATCAGAATTTGAAAAAAAAAAAAAACCTTCTTCAGCTTTGCATATGGGAGCTCCATAATGGGCATGGTACTGACACAGCTCCAGATGATCCACATTGGCTCACAATTGATATGATCCAGAAATATTTAGACAGAGTAAAGGTGAATAAAGCACCTGGACTGGATGGCATACACCCACGGGTCCTTAAAGAATTGAGCTCTGTCATTTCAAAGCCATTGTTTCTCATTTCTAGGGACTCTTTAATGACTGGCATAGTACCACTGGATTGGCGTAAGGCCAATGTGGTGCCAATATTTAAAAAGGGGTCAAAATTATTACCAGGTAATTATAGACCTATTAGTTTAACTTCTATAGTTGGGAAGATACTGCAGAGTTTTGCCCTCCTGAGGATTTACCCCCATTCCTGACCAGGCCATTTTTTGCTATACGGCGCTGCATTACTTTAACTGACAATTGCACAGTCATGTAACGCTGCACTGAAATGAAGTTTACTTTTTTCCCACTAATTGAGCTTTCTTTTGGTGGCATTTGTGCGTTTTTTTTTTTTGCGCTATAAAAAAAAGACCAACAATTTTAGAAAAAAAAAATATCTTTGACTTTTTGCTATTAAACATGTCCAGTAAAAAATAAAAAACATCAAATTTCATCATAAATTTAGGCCAGAATGTATTCTGCTCCATGTCTTTGCTAAAACAAAATCCCAATACGTGTAATTTAATTGGTTTACGTGAACGTTATAGCGTTTACAAATGGCGGTATAGGTACTGGAATTTTTTTTTTTTGACTAGTAATGGCGGAGGTCAGCAACTTATAGCGGGACTGCGGTGGACATTCTGACACTGGGGGGAACTGACTTGGTGTCACTGAAATCCCCAGTGACACCAATACAGTGATCAGTGCTAATAAATAGCACAGACACTACTAATGGCACTGGGCAGGAACGGGTTAACATCTGGGGTGATCAAAGGGTTAACTGTGTTTTACATAGGGGGCAGTGTGTGTGGGCTTCACTGTAAGCATACTGCTGTGGATGGCTGTGCACAGCCATCCACAACAGTGTGCCTGAGTTGACAGGGAAGAGGACTGTTAGTAAAAAAAAGCAGTTCTCCTCCCCGTCGGAGGTGCTCAGCAATCACCAGGCGCCAGCGGGTAATCACCGGCCGGGACCAGGAGATTGACAGCCGCGAATGGCAGCGGAGGTAGGGCATGTGCCTGGCTCGTGCTTGTCCCCTACCCAGAAACACAAAATCACGTATATATACATGATTTTGCGCACCCCTGCCACCCTGTAGCAGTATATCTGCTATAGGGCGGTCAGGAAGCGGTTAATAAAAGACCACATAGATGAGTTCTTGCTGGAAAAAAATATTTTACGTAATAGACAGCATGGATTCATGAAAGAAGTTGTCAAACAAAGCCTTGGACAGAGGGGTGACGGTGGACGTGGTATACTTGGACAGAGGGGTGGCGGTGGACCTGGTATACTTGGACAGAGGGGTGGCTGTGGATGTGGTATACTTGGACAGAGGGGTGGCGGTGGACCTGGTATACTTGGACAGAGGGGTGGCGGTGGACCTGGTATACTTGGACAGAGGGGTGGCTGTGGATGTGGTATACTTGGACAGAGGGGTGGCGGTGGACGTGGTATACTTGGACAGAGGGGTGGCGGTGGATGTGGTATACTTGGACAGAGGGGTGGCGGTGGACGTGGTATACTTGGACAGAGGGGTGGCGGTGGATGTGGTATACTTGGATTTTACAAAAGCATTTGACACAGTTCCCAACACACAGCTAATGTATAAGGTAAAGTCTACAGGCTTGGAAAAATCCATAAATGGATAGAAAACTGGCTAAAAGATTGTATTCAAGAGTAGTGATTAATGATTCATACTCTGAATGGTCTAGGGTTGTCAGTGGTGTACCCCAAGGTTCAGTGTTGGGACCCTTACTTTTAATATATTTATAAACTATATAGGGTCTGGGATTAAAAATCCCATTTCAGTCTTTGCAGATGACACCAAGCTGTGCAGTAGAATAACGTCCTTACAGGATGTCTCCAACTTACAAGCCGACCTCAATGCACTGTTTAATTGGACAACTATGTGGCAAATGAGGTTTAATGTTGATAAATGTAAGGTTCTGCACTTGGGGGCTAAGAATATGCATGCATCATACATACTAGGGGGGGTACAACTGAAGGAATCAATGGTGGAGAAGGATCTGGGAGTTCTTGTAGATCACAAGCTTAATAATGGCATGCAATGCCAAGGTGCGGGTTCTAAAGCGAGCAAAATCCTCTCTTGTATTAAAAGAGGTATATTATTATTATTATTATTATACAGGATTTATATAGCGCCAACAGTTTGCTCAGCGCTTTACACTATAAAGGAGACAGTACAATTACAATACATTTCAGTACAGAAGGAATAGGAGGGCCCGGCTCGTGGAGCTTACAATCTAAAGGAAGGGGGAGGTGATACAAAAGGTGATAACTGCGGGGGATGATCTGGCGGAGGTGATTCAAGTACAGTTCTTAGGTGGAGGTGGGGTAGGCTTCCCTGAAGAAGTGAGTTTTCAAAGATCCCCTAAAGGCAGACAGGTTGGGGGCTGACCGGACATGCTGTGGTAGGGAGTTCCAGAAGATGGGAGAGGTTCTGGAAGCGAGCATGGGAGGAGGTGATGAGGGAGCTAGAGATGAAGATATCATGGGAGGAGCGGAGTGGGCGATTTGGGCAGTATCTGTGGATGAGGTTGCGATGTAGCTAGGGGCAGTTTTGTGGATGGCTTTGTAAGCTGTTGTTAGTATTTTGAATTGTATACTTTGGGTTAGTAGAAGCCAGTGAAGAGACTGGCAGAGAGGGGCAGCAGTCGCTGATTGGTTGGTAAGGTGTATGAGTCTAGCAGCAGCATTCATAATAGACTGAAGGGGTAGCCTGTGTAATGGTAGACCAGTGAGGAGGGAGTTGCAGTAATCGAGGCCGGATATAACCAAGGCGTGGATAAGTTGTTTTGTGGTGTCATTGGTCAGGAAGGGGCAGATTTTGGAAATGTTCTGGAGGTTGAGGCGCCAGGATTTAGCCAGTGAGTGGATGTGGGGCCCAAAGAAGAAGTCAGAGTCTAAGATTACGCCTAGCAGCCTGGCATGAGGGGAAGGACCAATGGTTGTGCTGTTGATCTTAATGGTAAAGTCATGAGTGGGGGATCGGGGAGGAGAAAATATTACAAGCTCAGTTTTTGAAAGACTGAGTTTAAGGTAGTGATGTGACATCCATGCTGATATGTCGCTTAGTAGATTTGTGATATGTGAGGAGATTGAGGGGATGAGCTGGGGAGTGGAGAGATAGATCTGGGTGTCATCAGCATAGAGGTGGTATTGGAAGCCATGGGAGGTTATCAGTTGACCCAGGGAGGAGGTATAGAAAGAGAAAAGGAGGGGCCCAAGAACAGAACCTTGGGGTACCCCAACAGAAAGAGAAAGCGGGGTGGAGGAGGGAGAGTTGTATGTGGCACTGAAAGTGCGCTGAGAAAGGTAAGAGGAGAACCAGGAGAGAGCAGAGTCACGGATGGAGTGGAGTTTACTGAGGAGGAGCGGGTGGTCGACTGTGTCAAAGGCAGCGGAAAAGTCGATTAGTATGAGTATGGAGTAATGGCCATTGGTTTTAGCAGTTAGTAGGTCATTAGTGAGCTTTAGTAGGGCAGTTTCTGTGGAACGTTGTGGGCGGAAGCCAGACTGTCGGGGATCAAGAAGGTTGTTGTCGGTGAGGTAGCAGTTCATACGGTTGTGAACAAGGCGTTCGAGAAGCTTGGAGGCAAACGGGAGCAGGGAGATGGGTCTTAAGTCATTCAAACAGGTGGGGTCCAGAGAAGGTTTTTTGAGGATGGGGGTAACCAGTGCATGTTTCAGTGGGGAGGGAAAGGTGCCCATGGAGAGTGAGAGGTTGAAGATGTGGGTTAGAGAGTTCAGGATAGAGCAGGAAGGCTGCAACAGTCATGAGGGGACAGAATCTAGGGGACAGGTGGTGAAGTGGGCCTTGGAAAGGAGTTTGGTAACTTCCTTGGTGGTAACAGGGTCAAAGGAGGAGAGTGTGGAGTTTGGTGTTGGGCCTGTTAAGTTTGTTAGAGGAGGAAGCTTGACACTGGAGATCTCACGAATTGTGTCAATCTTCTTCTGGAAGTAACTGGCAATATCCTGTGCAGTAAGTAAGTTGGTGGGTGGAGGTAGTGGGGGGTGGAGTAAGGAATTGAGGGTTGAGAAGAATTGATGAGGGTTGGATGAGAGGGTCTTCATGAGAGTGTTGTAGTAGGTTTGCTTAGAATCGTGGAGGCTGGAGTTGTATTTGAGAAGAGCGGATTTGTAGAGGTTAAGTCTTTCAGGGATTTCGTTTTACGCCATGCTTGCTCAAGAATGCGGGTGTGTCTCTTGAGACTTCTGGTGTCATCTGTTTGCCAGGGTTGTGACAAGCGAGGCCTGGTTCTGCGTGTAGAAAGAGGAGCAAGGGCGTCCAGGGAGGATGATAGATAGTTGTTGTAGGCAGATGTGGCCAGCTCTGGGCAGGACAGGGGTGCAATTTCGTCATAGAGGCGCTCAGTAGCGGAGTGGAGAAGGTCAGGGCTGAGGTGATGGAGGTTTCTACAGGTAACGGTTTGCTGGTTGGAGGCATGGGAGGTAGGAGGCAGGTAGAGTGTGAAGCTGATAAAGCTGTGATCAGAGAGAGGGAAAGGGGTGTTAGAGAGGTTACAGGGAGTGCATAGGTGGGTGAATAGAAGGTCAAGGGTGTTGCCATTGGAGTGGGTGGTGGATTGTGACCATTGTGTTGGCATTTTTTTCCCCTGTAGGAGCAAATTGGATCATGCTTTGCTCGTTTTTTTTTGCCTTCCTCTGGATCAACTGCGGGTATAGGATTATAACTTTTTTTTTTTTTTTTTTAATAGATTGAACTGGATGGACTTTTGTCTTTTTATCAGCCAAAGTAACTATGTTATTATGCAACGTCAAATTGGTTAACTGGATATCCACGCTGATAGGAATGTTTGCATGTGGAAAATTTCAAATGTGTCCATATGTAGACCATACTGATATTTTTTATGATGCCCTAGGCCAGAGAAAAAAATCAAATTTGAGATCTAATTGCCTGTTTCTCCACCAAAGTAATGTATATGTTATCTTGTCTCTGTAGCAAGCTCTATATAGGGAAAACAAACAGACATCTAAAAACACAGATAGGTGAACATATGAAAGAAATAAGAGAAGAAAAATCCTGAAAAATCATTGACCAAGCACTTTGCCACCCATCACGGTGGCAAATTGGATGGCATGAAAGCCAAAGGTATATATTTGCTTAAATGACCTCCGAGACGTGGCGACTTTGATCAAATATTATTACAAAAGAAAAAAAATAGATTTATAAACTGCAAACATTGGCCCCATTAGGGCTAAATGTAGAAAGGAATCTTCAAGTCATCCTAAAAATATAAATAGATGTGACTTTTTATGTATTCTATTGTCTTTTTTATATTTGCTCTCTAGCTCCCTTGTCTCCTCCTCCCATACTCATCTCCAGGACTTTTCCAGAGCTTCCCCCATCCTCTGGAACGCTCTACCCCAATTTATCAGACTATCTCCTACTCTGCTCACTTTTAGGCGATCTCTGAAAACCTATCTCTTCAAGGAAGCCTATCCTGCCCTCAGCTAATAATGGAATCTTCTACTCTTCCAACCAGTCCATCCCCCACAGTTACTACCTTTTGTACCACTAGCCCCTCCCTCCTAGGTTGTAAATTCCCAGGATCAGGCCCTCTTATCCCTCTTGTATTGAACTGTATTGTTGCTGTATTGTCTCCCGTTATATTGTAATGCGCTGAGCAAACTGTTGGCGCTATATAAATCCTGTATAATAATAATAATATTTGTTTTTCATCATTGTTTTCATATTCTTAAAATTCCCCAGCTCATAATGGCTGTCACATCCCCCAAATGAGAATGGCTTCCTTGATAATATGATTGGTTTATATCCTTAATAAATCCTTTTAATTTATGAAACCTTAAAGTAAAGCTATGTACTACTACTGTGGCAAAGAAAGACAAACTTGATTATGTCCCTTTAAATTGAGAATCTAGGACGCCATCTTGTCTACTGGGAGTCACCATGCCAGTGGTGGGACAGCAATTACAATAAGGGGTGCGGAACAGAAATGAAAAGCACCGCAAACACTGAAGGGACCTCTCTTCACCTGATGCAGAGAAAGGCCACGCCATATATACCAATGGGCCATATCCAAGGGCCGTGTTGCTGTGTAAAATATGCAACGTTTATATTAAATCACAATAGGAAGCTTAAGCAGGGACCATCATCCCAACATACATGATGATTTTTTTTTTCATATGGACTAGAACCAACTATGTGCTCACAGCACATATAGTTGTTGATGGGATGATCAGTTTTTGATGGGATGGATCTACTGTTGAGAGAGGGATCCATTGTTACTGGGGGGTCAGTTGTTGATGGGATGGATCTACTGCTGAGAGAGGGGATCTTGAGTAAGGGCAGATGATTCACATATCATTTACTACCTGAAATCCATATGCCCGTAGCTCAGGCATTGGCTGAATTGAGAATCCTCCCTTCCTGAAGACTCCTGGGATGTATGATGTCATTTTGCCTAGGCATGGAAACCAGGAAGTAACTGATAAAATATAAAAAGTTTAAAACAAGTAAATATGATATACCCAGAGCTTTTTTCCAGCAGGAATGCGAGGGTACACAGTTCTGGCACCCCAGCATTGAATGTATGTAATGGCAAGGGATTCTGGGGTGTGCTGGAGGGTCTATTGCTGGGGTGGTCATCTGTTGATAGGATGAATCTACCGTTGAGAGAGGGGTCTATTATTTCTGATTGCTGGATGGTCTATTGATGCTGGCTGAGGGGAGATCCATTGTTGCTGGGGGGGGGGGGGTCAGTTGTTGATGGGATGGTTCTACTGTTGAGAGAGGGATCCATTGTTGCTGGGGGGTCATTTGTTGATGGGATGGATCTACTGTTGAGAGAGGGGTCTATTATTGCTGATTGCTGGGCAGTCTATTGATTGTGGCTGAGGGTAGATCCATTGTTGCTGGGGGGTCAGCTGTTGATGGGATGGATCTACTATTGAGAGAGGGATCCATTGTTGCTGGGGGGTCAGTTGTTGATGGGATGGATCTACTGTTGAGAGAAGGGTCAATTATTGCTGATTGCTGGATGGTCTATTGATGCTTGCTGAGGGGAGATCCATTGTTGCTGGGTGGTCAGCTGTTGATGGGATGGATCTACTGTTGAGAGAGGAATCCATTGTTGCTGAGGGGTCAGGTGTTGATAGGATGGATCTACTGTTGAGAGAGGGGTCTATTACTGCTGATTGCTGGACATTCTATTGATGCTGGTTGAGGGGAGATCCATTGTTGCTGGGGGATCAGTTGTTGATGGGATGGATCTACTGTTGAAAGAGGGATCCATTGTTGCTGGGGGGGTCAGTTGTTGATGGGATGGATTTACTGTTGAGAGAGGGGTCTCTTATTGTTGATTGCTGGGCAGTTTATTGATTGTGGCTGAGAGGAGATCCATTGTTGCTGGGGGTCAGTTGTTAATGGGATGAATCTACTGTTGATATAGGGTCTATTATTGCTGAACGATGGATGGTCTATTGATGCTGGCTGAAGGGAGATCCATTGTTGCTGGGGGGATCAGCTGTTGATGGGATGGATTGACTGTTCAGAGAGGGATCCATTGTTGCTGGGGGGTTAGTTTTTTATGGGATGAATCTACTGCTGAGAGAGGGGTCTATTATTGCTGATTGATGGATGGTCTATTGATGCTGTCTGAGGAGAGCTCCATTGTTGCTGGGGGGTCAGTTGTTGATGGGATGGATCGACTGTTCAGAGAGGGATCCATTGTTGCTGGGGGGTTAGTTCTTTATGGGATGGATCTACTGTTGAGAGAGGGATTCATTGTTACTAGGGGTGTCACTTGTTGATGGGATGGATCTACTGTTGAGAGATGGTCCTATTATTGCTCATTGCTGGGCAGTCTATTGAATGTGGCTGAGAGGAGATCCATTGTTGCTGGGGGTCAGTTGTTGATGGGATGGATCTACTGTTGCTATAGGGGTCTATTATTGCTGATTGATGGACGGTCTATTGATGTTGGCTGAGGGGAGATCCATTGTTGCTGGAGGGGGGGGATCAGCTGTTGATGGGATGGATTGACTGTTCAGAGAGGGATCCATTGTTGCTGGGGGGTTAGTTCTTTATGGGATGGATCTACTGTTGAGAGAGGGATTCATTGTTACTAGGGGTGTCACTTGTTGATGGGATGGATCTACTGTTGAGAGATGGTCCTATTATTGCTCATTGCTGGGCAGTCTATTGAATGTGGCTGAGAGGAGATCCATTGTTGCTGGGGGTCAGTTGTTGATGGGATGGATCTACTGTTGCTATAGGGGTCTATTATTGCTGATTGATGGACGGTCTATTGATGTTGGCTGAGGGGAGATCCATTGTTGCTGGAGGGGGGGGATCAGCTGTTGATGGGATGGATTGACTGTTCAGAGAGGGATCCATTGTTGCTGGGGGGTTAGTTCTTTATGAGATGGATCTACTGATGAGAGGGGGTATATTATTGCTGATTGATGGATGGTCTATTGATGCTGTCTGAGAGGAGATCCATTGTTGCTGGGGGGTCAGTTGTTGATGGGATGGATAGACTGTTGAGGGAGGGATCCATTGTTGATGGGGGGTCAGTTGTTGATGGGATGGATTGACTGTTGAGAGAGGGATCCATTGTTGCTGGGGGGTCAGTTGTTGATGGCATGGATCGACTGTTGAGAGAGGGATCCATTGTTGCTGGGGGGTCAGTTGTTGATGGCATGGATCTACTGTTGAGAGAGGGATCCATTGTTGCTGTTTGCTGGATGGTCTATTGATGCTAGCTGAAGGGAGATCCATTGTTACTTTTGGATCTATTGTTGCTGGAGGGGGTATATTGTTGCTGCCTACAGGGAATCGATCTTTTCTGCTTTTCCATACAAATTATTTAACACCACTAAATGATACTTAGTTCTGTATTCTCTAAAAGGGCGGTACTGGGAGGGGATGGAATAGGGATGGGTAGGGGGGAAGAGACAAGGGGTGATTGAGAAAAAAAAGCCTTGGATATACCTTCCTATCTATTTACTAATACTAGCCGCATTCGAAAATAGTCAGCGTTGATGGAGAAAGTGAAGTTCCGTTTTAAGATCCTAGTAAAGAAGAATGCAAATCAACCGTTCACCCGGGGGAAGCGATCTACTGTTTGCGAGCCCAGCATAATGATCACTTAGGCCGTAACGTCACCTTCAACTACTGTTTGCTCATCACGGGTTCCTGCGGTTCTTCTCTGCGTGTTACAAGCTGGAATCTACGGTGGAAATAGCACAGAGGTCTATGGCTTTACAAAGTCACGCTGCAGTTTTCGTGAAGAATGCGAACATTGCATACAGTCACCGATTCATAATGTACCATGTCCTTAGGCAAGCATAAATCTATCTATCAAGGTCATCTCCTTCCATCCATTGTATCTACTTTTCCCATATTTGGCATGCAATCCTAGTCTGTATCTTACAGAGGCAGCAAGTGTTCCAATGAAGCAGCAGGAAATCAATGCATTTATTGAATCTAATTCATGTGTCCAGTGTATAGACGTATGAAATGATTGCACATTCTTCAGTTGTTTCTAATTATTTCATCTTTTATGCTGCAAATGTAGAATCAGTCAGGTTTGATAAATGTCTGTATATTTAGGCCGTCCAGCGGTCCTGGAAACACAGTGGGCCACTACAGAAATAGTTCTTGTAGCTTTACCCACTACTTTCAGAATGCAATAAATACCAACTGACTAAAGTCTTGCAAAGTGGAATGTAAAAAAACAAATTTTGTTAACAATAAAAATTAAATAAAAAAAAATAAAATAAAAGTGTTACTAAAACCACAACAGCAAAATCAGTCTGTATATGCAGTAAAGCACATTTGTTATACTCACTGTGAAACCTAAGGGGTTAATCCTCCGCATTGTGTAAAAAGGATGTTTCATCCTGACTTCTCTGATCGTCCCCTTCTTCTACTGTCCCCAATCCATTTTCTGATAGAAAATGATATAAACCAGTAGAAATAAAAATATGCCATAAAGTCTTAGTAAGTAAATGCGAAATGTCCATATATAAAAAGTTCAATTAAAAGAAACTTTCAAAAGGTGAAAACCAGCAGCAGATGAACTTGTGACATCCGTAAGTAGTAAAAGTGCGCACTCACCGGAAGCACATTGAAAATGCGCATATAATGTAGGCCGTGAAGATATCAATAGGTGGACAGGATAATCCGGTGAACTTTTCCTCTATGGTGTAATCATCAAGTTGGAAGGATTAAGGTATCTGCTGAATCCAGAGGTCCCCCCCTTAGTTAAAATGGCCGCCGGGCTACCTCGTGGGTCCAGGGCGGATATGACGTCATGCTCTGTCGGTTCCTCCTAAGGCCTGTCGTGCCCAAGCACATCATCACTATCTTTTACTTGAGGTATCTCACTATCTTTTTTATTTACATTTTCTGATAGAGCCTTGGGGGCAAGCTGCACATGCTCAGTTTGGTATGTACTGCTAGAGAGTTTTTTTTTTCAAGGAAGAGTGCATGTAATCAGCACAGGGTCAATCTGCACTATCCAAACAGAGGTCAGGGGTTCTGCATCCTCCTAGAGCAAAATGAAAACACCTCCTGCAAGCTTTAACCAGTGCTCTGCTGGACATTGATAGAAGTCACAAGACTGATCTAATTGCTGATAAGAAAAGGTATTTAGTAGCTTATATTTACTAAAATAATTGCATTCCCATGTTCTGTATACTGTGGGAGACCAGATATAGTGAATGCAGAGTCCTGGGTTTAGAAACACTTTAAGTAATGACCCTGAAAATCATTAATGACTCCTAAATTCACTGAAAAAAATCACCATATGCATGTGTTAAAGCTATCTTGTTTCACTGAAGACTCAATACCCCGTGATGCCTCTGACTCTGGGTGCAGGCTCTAAGGCCCAGTGACCTCTATTAGTGCATTACACTTCAATCGCCAGCAGAAAAATGGAGCTACTCACCATGATAAAAGCCAAAATATGCATTTTTTTAATGATCCATGCATAACTAATCAGCCATAGACACTATAGAATCCTCAAGAGTTGTGATCTGACATGGAGCTTATTCATAAAGCTTTACCGGCTCTGTGAATGAGGCCCATGTCGGAGCCTTAGTTCCGCAGTGTCTATGGTGGATTATTTATGCAAAGGATTGTTCAATAAATACATATTTTGGATTTTATTATGGTGAGCAGTTCCCTTTCTCTGCTCAGTGAGGAGAGCTCTGAGATCTGATTGGAGGGAAGGGACACCCCTATCCACACAGCACACAGGAACAGAGCTTAGGTTGTCAATCAGTTGCAGCTCCTTTCCCTGACACCATTTTTCTCTTAAATAAAGGAATGAAACTATTCCTAATTTAGTGTAGTAACATTAGTGCAAAAGATATATATATCTATTCTCAATTAATATCAAAAAATATCAAAATTATGTGCAAAACTATTTTTTAGTGCATAAGTAATTTAAATAATTAAATTTGTGAATATAAAAATTGTCCAATTCTGAATTTCTTCAAATGTCCAAACAAATCCTTTTCAAATTCAAGTGCTCTCAAAGAAATTGTTCCAAAATCCACCACCAAAGTAAAGTTGGGTAACTCACCAGAGCTCCATGCTGATCAATCTCTAGATCAGCAAAAAAACGCTTTTTGCTCTGGGAGCAGATGCAATAAATCAACTTCTCAGGTGTGATGATCAATAGCTACACAATCATCTATAAGGTAGGTATCCATCACTCAATATAATGGTTCCAGGAGCATTATATCACTCTTTCTTTTTATATCTCTCCACCGAGGTCATGTTTGGGAATGAAAGAAAAAATCATGGTGCAGCCAGTTTTTTTATAAAAGTATCCAACAATTTAATAAAGATTTACACTCACAAAAAGGGTGTCTTCACCGACATCAGTATAACAGCATAAAACAGCAAATGGTATAACAGTCTCCTGTTCCCCGCACACTCACTACAGCGCTCGTGACTCAATCCTCTCCACAGACGTCAGCATCCAGCAAGCCAAGCCCTACTAGTTTCGTCATGAATGACGTCTTCAAGGGGCGGACAATTTCTTTGAGAGCACTTGAATTTGAAAAGGATTTGTTTGGACATTAGAAGAAATTCAGAATTGGACAATTTTTATATTCACAAATTTAATTATTTAAATTACTTATGCACTAAAAAATAGTTTTGCACATAATTTTGATATTTTTTTATATTAATTGAGAATAGATATATATATATATCTTTTGTACTAATGTTTCTACACTAAATTAGGAATAGTTTGTGGTTTTAGCGCATTCCTTTATTTAAGTTATAGCACTAAGAAATTTATTTGGTTTCTTTGAGGTGGAATTGCTGCTTTAAAGTATTAAGGGTGTGGCGCTTTTATTACACTTGTGATACCATTTTTCTCTTGGTGTCAAGAAAACGTGTCAAAAGTGATGCATGCTGATAGCAGAAGAACTAAGCAGCAGACAGAAAAGACTTAGTACTCTGGACTGAAACAAGTACTCACTTTAGAGGGCTATGCTATGTTCATATTTCTAAGGATTACAACCACAGGCTGACTACAGCCCAGCAGTACTAAATATACTGTAGGCTAGGGACACAGGGGCGGACTGACAACTCCTGGGGCCCCCGGGCAATAGGGGATCATGGGGCCCCTGTGCCCAAACTCAAAAAAGGCTATGAAAAAGGTACCAGGGGCATGTCATGGGGCCCCCTCCTGACCCCGGCCCTTGGGCAGTGCCCGAGTTTCCAAATGGTCAGTCTGCCCCTGTAGGGACTCTACTGTTTAGGGCAGGGTCTTTTTCACTTAAAAACAGGTGAACCAGCCATCGGCCCAGGGGTTCTCCTCAAATGATCCCCGAATATTAAGTGTTTCTGTAAGGCTAGGTTCACACCTATGCATTTTGCATTTGATGTGTTTCTGCAGTGCTTTTGCAGTGCATTTTGCATTTTTGCACATGCGTTTTTGATGCAATTTTTTTCTTTTTTTCAACTTGTTGCAGGGCAGAATTAAACGTATCAAAAATGCATTTAAAAAAGCCTCAAAAACACACTACATGCTTTTCTGAAGCATTTCCATTAAATAGAACCAAAAACGCAACGTTTTGCGTTTAAAAAAGTCCCTGACCCTTTCCAAAAAAACGCACCGGGCGAAAACGCGGAGATGTGAACTTGTCCAATAGGAAATCATGTTAAATGGACTGTTGTGCGTTTCTGCAAGACACAAAACACAGCGGAAAACGCATCGGTGTGAACCTGGACTAATACAAGATCATTTATAATGTTGATCTACTGCTTGCTGCAATGTACCAGTAATGGGTCAAAAGTAATATGTAGGGGGGGCAGGACAGATCTGAATCTTTTTTGCACTTCTTAAAAAAGAAATCACACTTCAGCATTAAAACTGTTAATACAAATTTTTCCACTGTTGGTATAGCTGTTGTTTGTTAATGTTCTTTTCTCCCATAATGCACTTAATGACCTGAGAAAAACCAATATGTGCAAAAATAATGCTCAAGAACATTTTCCTCTTGTGGCAGTGTGGCAAGAAATGTTGAAACAGTTGAACAGATGTATGTATTAAAGGAGAGCTCCAGGCAGAAAAAGTAAAGGAATTGATAACATCAGCATTGTAATAATAATACAAAATATACCGTTGTGCTAAAAACTTTGCATACCCTGACAGAAATCGGGACATTTTGGCATTTATATTGAAAATATGACTGTTCGTGCCAAAAAAACTGGCTTTTATTTAGGGTCAGTGATCATATGAAGCCATTTTTTTATCACAGAGTTTTTTGGCTCCTTTTTTAAATCATAATAATAATGGAAATCACCCAAATGGCCCGGATCAAAAGGTTTAATCTGCTGGAATGTTTGGCCTTGGTACAGACACACAAGGTGACACACACATAGGTTAAAATAGCAATTAAAGGGTCATTTCCTACATCTGTGGCTTTTTAACCACTTGCCCTCCAGAGGATTTACCCCCCCCTTCACGACCAGGCCATTGCATTACTTTAACTGATAATTGCGCGGTCATGCAACACAGCACCCAAATTAAATTTATGTCCTTTTTCCCAAAAAATTGACCTTACTTTCGTTGGTATTTGATCGCCTGTGCGGTTTTTATTTTTTTGCGCTATAAGCAAAAAAAAGACTGACAATTTTGAGAAAAAAACAAGATTTTTGACTTTTTGCTATTAAACATGTCCAGTAAAAAAAATAAAAAAAAGAATTAAATGTTGTCATAAATTTAGGCCAAAATGTATTCTGCTCCATGTCTTTGCTTAAAAAAAAAATCCCAATGCATGTAAATTAATTGGTTTACGTGAAAGTTATAGTGTCTGCAACTGACGGTATATAAACTTGACATTTTTTTTTTCTTATACTGGTAATGGCGGCGATCACCACTTTACAGCAGGACTGCGGCGGTAGGCATTCTAACATTGGAGGGGGGACTGAATAACTGTCACTGACATCCTCATTGACACTAATGCAGGGATCAGTGCTGATAAAAAGCACTGACACTTTGCTAATGGCACTGGTCAGGAAGGGGTTAACATCTGGGGGATCAAAGGGTCTGAAGAAGGAGCCTATTGAGCATGCTCCGAAATGCATTACCGCCCCTTTCACCTGCTACATCTGACTCTGCTCTCCAAGCTTCATTTTTGATGCACAGGCACATCCTGGACTCTACTTCCTGATCCTATAGGCATAGCTTGCTGCTGAACGGCTGGATGTCCCACCTAGATCTAATTACCACACGATGAGTCTTTTTAACCATTTATCTTGTAAGTGAAAATGTTCTATTGTCTACTAATAAATTGTTAATACTGCACTTAGAGGCGCCTTCCTCTCTTTTTCTTGGATCAAAGGGTTAACTGTGTGCTGTTTTACTGTGTGCTGTGTGCACGCCCCCTACCCAGAAATGCAAAATCACGTAATTTCCAACTCAGAGATAATCATTGAACAATATATATACATTTATATATATATATATGTATGTATGTATGTGTGTGTGTGTGTGTGTGTGTGTGTGTGTGATTTTGTGCAGCCCTGCCTCCCTGCAGCAGTATTTCTGCTATAGGGCGATGAGAAAATTTGCAATTAATAAATAGTCAATAAGTTTGTTAGCTCTCACATGGATGCAAGCTAGACACTGAGCCATGGGGAGCAAAAAAGAACTGTCAAAAAACCTGCGTAACATGGTTATAAAACTTTATAAAGCTGTAAAAAGATATAAAAAGATATCCAGAGCCTTGAATATGCTAATCAGTACTCTTCAGTCACTTATTAAGAAGTTGATACCAAGCCAAGGTCAGGTAGACTAAGAAAGATTGCAGCCACAACTGCCAGAAGAATTGTTCGGGATACAAAGATAAACTCACACGTGCCCTCAGGAGAAATCCAGGCTGCTCTGAAAAAAGATGGTGTAGTTGTATCAAGGATCAAAATATGACAATACTTCAACAAAAAAGAGCTGCATGGTCGAGTTGCCAGAAAGAAGCCTTTACTACGCCAATGCCACAAAAAAGCCCAGTGAGGCATGTCAAGGTGTTGTTGGGCATTTTGTAATTGAGCTTTTTTTGTGCATAGGTGCAGGGCCAATTTAATAACATCATCGGCCCCTGGGCAAAGTAATGCATTGGGGCCCCTACCAGCCTGCCCGACTTACACACCTGCTCTCAAGAATTAATGTAGTGGATAGAATGAAATTGAATGATTTATTAGTACTTTCAATAAAATTGATTTTAAGCAATAAGAAAATATGCAAGATATTTAAAGATTAATCACCACAAATGGCACAATACAGGGGTGGGGGAGGAAGAAGGGCGTAGTACAGGGAAGTCAGGAGGGCACACTACTGAGATCAGGAGGGCACAGTACAGGTTCTGGGGTGCTGCCTAGGCCATCCCAGGACAGCTTACTAAAAAGCACGACTGTCTCGGCAAATCCGTAACACGCTGTCACGTATGATGTAATGCAAGGTTATCATGGGGCCCCATGCACCTGAGGCCCCTGGGCAGTGTCCAAGGGTGCCCATGTATTAAAACAGCCTAGGACAATGGTGGAGAAGGATCTGGGAGTTCTGGTAGATCTCAAGCTTACTAATGGCATGCAATGCCAAGCTGCGGCTTCTAAAGCAAGCAAAATCCTCTCTTGTATTAGCCACCTCCTGTCCGGCCGTTGTATATAAACGGCCGGACGGTGGCAGTGCAGGGGCAGGTGGCCATTTATAAACAGCCTCCCTGCCCCCTGCTTGTGCGCACTCCCTGGGAGCTTGCAGCACCACGATCCAGTGCCCTCTCTGTCCTCTGGATCGTCTGTGCGAGGTCCCAATCATGTGATCACTGATTGGCCAATCAGTGATCACATGCAGAGTAGTAAGCAAGATGTCACTTCCTGACATCTTTGCTTTCTACGTTTGAAATCTGTGAATGATCACAGAGATCACATGGTACAGGGCTATTCACAACAGCCTCCATGTATAATACATAAGGAGGATATGATCGCCATGTATAATACATAAGGGGGATATGATCTCCATGTATAATACATAAGGGGGATCTGATCACCATGTATAATACATAAGGGGGGATATGATCACCATGTATAATACATAAGGGGGGATATGATCTCCATGTATAATACATAAGGGGGGATATGATCTCCATGTATAATACATAAGAGGGGATATGATCTCCATGTATAATACATAAGGGGGGATATGATCTCCATGTATAATACATAAGGGGGGATATGATCTCCATGTATAATACATAAGGGGGATATGATCACCATGTATAATACATAAGGGGGGATATGATCTCCATGTATAATACATAAAGGGGATATGATCACCATGTATAATACATAAGGGGGATATGATCTCCATGTATAATACATAAGGGGGGATATGATCACCATGTATAATACATAAGGGGGGGATATGATCACCATGTATAATACATAAGGGGGGATATGATCTCCATGTATAATACATAAAGGGGATATGATCACCATGTATAATACATAAGGGGGATATGATCTCCATGTATAATACATAAGGGGGGATATGATCTCCATGTATAATACATAAGGGGGGATATGAACACCATGCATAATACATAAGGGGGGATATGATCTCCATGTATAATACATAAGAGGGGATATGATCTCCATGTACAATACATAAGGGGGGATATGATCACCATGTATAATACATAAGGGGGGATATGATCACCATGTATAATACATAAGGGGGGGATATGATCACCATGTATAATACATAAGGGGGGATATGATCACCATGTATAATACATAAGGGGGGGATATGATCACCATGTATAATACATAAGGGGGGATATGATCTCCATGTATAATACATAAGGGGGATATGATCACCATGTATAATACATAAGGGGGGATATGATCTCCATGTATAATACATAAGGGGGGATATGATCTCCATGTATAAATACATCAGTGGTTCATATAGTGAACACGGTGTTGAGTTATTCCCCCTGAGGTCATCACAGAGGACAAGGGGGCACTCTTTACGTCTGGAGGAAAAGAAATGTAATCTCCAAACACGGAAAGGTTTCTTCACAGTGAGAGCTGTGAAAATGTGGAATAGACTCCCTCAAGAGTTGGTTCTGGCCAGCTCAGTGGATTGCTTTAAAAAAGTCCTGGATTCTTTCTTAGATACACAGAATATAACTGGATACTAACATTTATAGGTAAAGTTGATCCAGGGAATATCTGATTGCCTCTCTGGGGATCAGGAAAGAATTTTTTCCCCTGCAGGAGCAAATTGGATCATGCTTTGCTGACAGGGCCAGACTGACAACTCATGGGGCCCTCGGGCAATAGGGGATCATGGGGCCCCTATGTTCTTGCCCAAACTCAAAAAAGCCTATGAAAAAGGTATGAGGGGCATCTCATGGGGCCCCCTACTGACCCCGGGCCCTCCGGCAGTTCCCGAGTTTCCAAATGGTCAGTCTGCCCGTTTGCTGGGTTTTTTTGCCTTCCTGCAGGAGAAAATTTGATCATGCTTAGCTGTTTTTTTGCCATTTTTGATCAACTGTGAAATTATAACTTTTTGTTTGTTTTTATGGTTGAACTGCATGGACTTTTGTCTTTTTTCAGACAGACTAACTATGCATAAGTGCTAACCAGGCCTTTCAGTACAAACACGGCTTTCTCTTGGCAATAGCGTCTTGATAAAAATATTTCATTTTCTATGCAATCTATAGACAAAAGATAAAAAAGGGGGATTTTATATCTACCTGCAGTTCAACTTTATATGAAATATTATTAAAATATATTGTGAAGCAAGTGTTTATGATGTACGGAAATGCTGCAATACAAAGGCAATAGACTGAGGGTGAAAACCCATGCACAAAAATATCCTTGGATGATATTGATTGTAATGTGCTACTGAAGAAAGGTTTAAACGTTTCTGTCCTTTGTATGTGAGTTTGGTGTTTGGTCTCTGCATGTCTGACCCTGTCTTTTTGCTCAAAAAAGTTATCTTTGTCTGCCGTCACCGAAAACCATTTTTCTATTGAGCGAGCGTTCAACAATGGGTCCAAGCAATAAACAGAGTTTCTATATTTCTGAGAAGATACCATTTATGGCACTTATTGTTAAAGCTGAGCTTTAGGAAGATATTAAAAAGACAAATTCATTCATCTTTGTGATCATTAATATATCAGTAAGTGTATAAATCCACTTCAGCTTCGGAAGGTTTTACTCCCTTCATAACCAGTCTTTTTTTTGCTATTTGGCACTGCGCTACTTTAACTGGTAATTGCATGGTCATGCAACACTGTACCCAAACAAAATTTCTATGATTTTTTTCACACAAATAGACCTTTCTTTTGATGGTATTGATCACCACTGCTTTTTTATTTTTTTGTGATATAAACAAACAAAGGCAGAAAATTTTGAAAAAAATATATATATATTTTTTCTTTCTGCTATAAAATATATCCAATAAAAAAAATTAAAAAATTTAATTTTTTCATACATTTAAGTCAAAATGTGAAATCAGAAATGGTGTCGCACTCCACTACCAATTGCAAAAAAGTATAAATAAATAACAATCTAGTTTTGAAAGTGTGCATAACGATATCTCTGCAATTATATTATTGCTACAAACATGTCCTTATTAAATCCTTGACCTTGACACTTCTTCCAGTGCTGCGATACAAAATTATTAACTGTGCCATTCACCAATCATAAAAAAATATTGTACACCTTGATCGGTTGTGCTCTCACCTGGTGTATAAGACCAGACCGTTAAGTGAGGTCAAAAAAGACTTGTGTCCCTTTAATGGGGCTAAGTGGTAAATGGATGGGATGATCTCTCTTCCCCTGGGATGGTTGGATGGATGAATGGATGGATGAATGAATGGAGTGTTCCCTCTTTCTAGCAGAGGGTCTCCTTGCTTCCTTATGGATTTTCCTGGAGCTGGTTAGATGGATGGGAGTATCCCTCTTCCCATTAGGGGGTCTCCTTGCTTCCTTATGGATTTTCCTGGAGTTGGATAGATGGACGGGAGTATCCCTCTTCCCACTAGGGGGTCTCCTTGCTTCCTTACGGATTTTCCAGGAGCTGGTTAGATAGATGGGAGTATCCCTCTTCCCACTAGGGGTTCTCCTTGCTTCCTTATGGATTTTCCTGGAGCAGGATAGATGGACGGGAGTATCCCTCTTCCCACTAGGGGTTCTCCTTGCTTCCTTATGGATTTTCCTGGAGCAGGATAGATGGACGGGAGTATCCCTCTTCCCACTAGGGGGTCTCCTTGCTTCCTTACGGATTTTCCTGGAGCCGGATAGATGGACGGGAGTATCCCTCTTCCCACTAGGGGGTCTCCTTGCTTCCTTAGGAATTTTCCTCCATAGGTATAATGGCCATGGAATGTAATAAAAAATATAGTGCCTTATCCTCTTTAAAACATAATTTATAAAATATAGCAGTGCACTCACATGTATTACAAGTCAAAACCGCATTGAAATATTAAAATTTTAATCCACAGTAAAGTTTTCCAATCTTGTTAAATATTTGCTGTATGTTGCTTTAAGCGTCGTGACGTCAGAGCCCCTCCCCTGTTTTCTGTTACATGTCTTTAGTAAAAAAAAGAAATCCCAATAAGCCTATATTGATATAACTGTCTAAAAACTATGGTATATATACTGCAACTTGTTTTTTTCCTACTAATGGAGGAAATCAGTGACTTATAATGGGAATGTGATAGTTACTGACACTAACTAGGTAAAGTTGATAAAGGGAATATCCGATTGCCTCTCGGGGGATCAGGAGGGAATTTTTCCCCTGCAGGAGCAAATTGGATCATGCTTTGCTGACAGGAGCGGACTAACAACTCATGGGCCCCCCGGGCAATAGGGGATCATGGGTCCCCTGTGTCCTTGCCCAAACTCAAAAAAGCCTATGAAAAAGGTACCAGGGGCATCTCATGGGGCCCCCTACTGACCCCGGGCCCTCGGGCAGTGCCTGAGTTTCCAAATGGTCAGTCTGCCCGTTTGCTGGGTTTTTTTGCCTTCCTCTGGATCAACTGTGGTTATAGAATTATAACTTTTTTTTTATGTATGAACTTTTGTCTTTTTTCACCCAGACTAACTATGTAAATATGTAACTATGTAACTGACGCTTGGTCGAGGGGGGGGATTGACTAACTTCCTCGGACAATTCCTTCTTCTTTCATGAGTCCATGACAACCTATGCTCAGAGGAAGTAGGTTGATTTATACTGACTGTTTTTCAAAGCAGAACAGTGAGGACATGTAGTGGCAGAAAAGGAGAATTGTAGAGATTGAAGTATCACCATTGTGATGTTAATGGACAATTATTGTTTGTATTCTGTTACATGTCTTTAGTAAAAAAAAAAATCCCAATAAGCCTACATTGGAATAACTGTCTAAAAACTATGGTATATATACTGGAGTTTTTTTTTACTACTAATGGCTTTGAGCAGTGACTTATAATGGGACTGCGATAGTTACTGACACTAACTGACTGCCGGAGGACTAACTAACTTCCACTGACATCTCCTGTGACTCTAATACAGTGATTAGTGCTAATACTATACACAGTCACTGTACTAATGACACTGGCTGGGAAGGGGTTAACATCTAGGGGTTAAACAGAGATAAAAAAACAGAGAGATTGTTCTCTCTGTGCAGAGCTCTGTGTTTATTGTCAACACAGGGCTCCGGGCTGTGATTGGACACAGCCAATCAGCAGGCTCCGGCCATGAATCATCGGCTAACATTTGCTGACAGACTCCCACTGTGCACAATCAGTGCATGCACATGCCCTAAACACGGAAGCAGACAGCTGCACACCCAGGGATATATTTACCACAAGGCAAACAAGGCATTTGCCTAGGGCGGCATTTTTCAGGGGGGGCAGCACTGCCCCTTGGAAGAAGGGATGGAAGAAAGGACACACACAGCATGGAGACCTGGTGGGTTCCGAGAGAGGCTGCAGGTTTCCTGACGCTGTATGCACAGCCCGACTCTCGTTCCCAGGAATGTCCAGAGCTGTGAAGGTAAGTGTCTTTCTCTCTCTTCCGTGAGGGGATGGTGGCTGGTGTATGGGGGGCAGGATGATCTGAAGTTAGAAGAAGTGGACATTAGACTGTGGACATCAAGTGGCAGAATAAAGCACAGCAAGGAAAATCTCTGCATTGAAAGTGAATATTGCACCAAAAGCTGGTTTGTTAAAACAGTTGTCATCCTCTGATATGAAAAATGAACAAAGCATATCCTTCTATATTGTGTACTTGCCTCCAGCCAAAGCACCTAGTGTGAGTTATATCTCCTTTCTCATTCCTCTACTATCTGCATGAGTCACTTATATGCTGACCTGACAGAATCATGGAGACATACCCCCTCCCCCCCAGAACACAGCAGGTGACTGGAAGCCTCATCTGTGCATGTTTCCCTATGAACCTGTGTAGAAGGGGTGGTGGTGTCTTTTCCCTCCACTCAGGTCTCAGATTACACTCAGTTTCCTGATCTATGCTGTGCAATGTGAGACATCAGATCCCCGCCCCCTGCCTTCTGAAGCTCAGAAAAGCTGTAAATTTTGGACTTTGAACGGATGTAGAGAAGAGTGTGCTGCACAAAAACAGGTACAACATATGTAGGAAGATTTGCTTCATTTCTGTGTATCACCTGAGAGTTGTCACTTCAGTGGATACATGTAAGGATTTACAACCACTTTAAATCAGTGACCCATGATAAATGCTTAGCAACCCCTGCTCAACAGGGTTCAATGCATTGGATGCCACTGACTAGTGAGGGTGAATGCTGGGGAAAGGTTCACCCAGACCCACAGCATGCTGTAGAAATAGGAAAAGATAGCTCGGTCGTCGCACACCTCACCCGGCCTTAGTGGTTAGCAGATAAAAGCAGCCTCGGCTGGATTCGTCCAAACCATGCCCCCAATATGTTTCGTCCCATCCCCGAGGCTTAATCATGGAGGGGAGCTTTTGGTTGGAGTAGGTAAGTTTTAGATCCCCTCATGTCCTCTTGTAGGAGAGCCTTCCACACGCCTTTTTCAAGAATTGTTAATTTATCACCATTGCTTCAATAGAGAGATTATTCATCATTTCCTGTCCTGAAAACTCTCCAGTTAGATCACAAATGGCAATAAAATCTTGTGACAATTCCTTTCATGAGTCCATGACATCCTGGGCTCAGAAGAAATAGATTGATTTATGCTGGCTGTTTTTCAAAGCAGAATAATGAGGACATCTAGTGGCAGAAAAGGAAAATTGTAGAGATTGATGATAAGTATTACCATTTTGATGTTAATGGGCAAATATTTTTTGTAGGCGTTATGAATTGAGTAATATATTGTACAACAGAAAAAAAATGTGAGATTATTGTTGCTCAGATTTTCATTTCAATAATTTTTTTTCATCAATCCATTTAATTCATTGTCAGCCCTCGGAGTTTTCTGTAGTAACTATCAATGCTTTAGAAATGATATGAACTGAAAAAAGATTTTAGCAAATGGAAAAAAAAACTAATAGTTATATCCACTGTGACTCAACTGCTAACGGAATCACTGCACCTAAACCATTCTGAATACACATCTCTATAGTAACAACTACAATGACTTTTTCTTGAGCAATAAATATTTTCTACCCCTTTGTGACTTTATATAAAAAAACTGCCTGTTTGCATTAACCAAAATCTTTTTTTTTTAATTCATTTTTAATTGTTATTGTCTGTTTTTTATGTATGTTTCAAGTCCAATTGTGTATGTTTTTCTTTTGTTTGATTGTTTGTTTTAATGCTTACGATTATTATTTAAAGCGATATTAAACTCCAAAACAAAAATGTAATATATTGAAGCTTACCAATCCTTAAATGAGGTGGCTGCATTCGTTTTCTTTTTTTAGGCTTTTTTACTTTTTTTTCACCTGCTAATCTGGCCAGTAAAACAGCTTCTGTCTTAAGGTGTCTCCACTCTGGATGGAGACGCACTGGAGGCACCCTTGGACAGCAGCATTGTCAGTCTGGGAAGAAGGTAGTGTTAGGTGTGTAACGCTACCCTAGTGAAAGCCGCAGTGTTTCTAGGTACCCCTAAGCTCTGCACAGCCAGGCAACACACATTTTCCGCATTTTCATCCACAGTCACCGAACATTCCATAAGCTTGGTTTTGTTATTTTATTAGGGGAATATAACTTGGATAGGGTAATAGGGATTATGGGATGCCCATTTTGACTGAATCAATGCACTGGGACTACTTCATTCCTATTTACAGAAACAGATTCTGGATTGTTCTTTTCCTTGAAAGCCATCAGTCATTGAAGATTAGTAGCGACAGCCCCTTAATGGCGAGGAACTCTCAGTCCCCATGAAATCAACTTAGCTTCTTGTAAACTACATGCAGAGATGTCTCCTCTCTCCTGCAAAACTGCTCCCAGCTCCACAGCCTGCAGACACTACCAGCTACCAGCGCTCCTGGCTGCTCTGAAAATCTCCCAGGACAAGGATAAAGGACTGAGACCAACATTGTCCTTTGAAAGCATGTGGCAGTCTTTCCCCTTGTGAATCCCAGGGTGTGCTGATGTACTCACTATGTCCTCTTTGCTCCCACTGCTCCCAGGTCTTGATCGTGTTCATGCCATACTACTGCTGAATGGATCCTCCTGATGCAGCCTGAGCCCAGTCTGGAGGCCTCCCCCCCAGACCTACCTACAGTCTCCTCAGCACTCCATCTTCCACCTGACTCCTCAGCTGACTTGACTATCCCATATTTATGGGCTGGTCCACCACTCTACCAAGGCCTCCAAACCTGAGATTGGTTAGACTCCCACAAACATGCAGATTAGGTCTCCACCTTTTCCGCCTACTGACTTCTGGAAGGTTTCCATGGTCCTCCAGAACCAGGTAGAGGCGATAGAGTCCCAACCTGTTAAGTCATCCAGCTTGACCTGCAATAATCTGACCTTAATCACAGACTCACACAATTATCACGAGCCATACACAATAGATTTGCCTACACTATTCTAGTAGCACACTAGTGGGTGCTACAGGTCCGCTAGCAGATTTAGATGAACTTGACTAACAATCAAAGCTGAACTCCAGCTAACACCTTTTAAGCAGTTACAGCAGCATTCGTTATTTTACCTTTTGTGATAAAGGTTTTACATACTGTAAATAAATAAAAGGTAATTATTGTAAGCACTCCTGTCAGTAGTACATGGTTTGTCTCAACAGTCTAACTGCCACTTTAGCTAGAAAGATTGGAAGGTGAAAAAACAGACTTACTGGCTGGATCACCAGATAAAATAAAAGGAACATAAGCCTAAATCAAATGTGGTGATGGATCTGAGAGCTAAGAGGGAACTGATCTGCAAGCTTCAGGGGGCTGTCCGCCCTGGAACATATTTCAACTGGTTGCTGGATTACTCTATTATGGATAGAACCCATTGACTTGTTCTCTGCCTCCAGGAACTTTGAGTAGAACCTATTTCCTGAGCTGCAGTTTATCCATGGTCTCCAGCTGTGAGTGCTTGAAATGTTCCATCCTACCAATTTGTGCAGCAAACTGTCTTTCATCCCCAGGTGCAAGAAGTCAGACTGTTCTAGTCCACAACCTTTTGTTATATGTTCCTACATGGTCTTCAGCTGTGTACCCATAGACTGGCCTATGTTTACAACCTTGTGCTCTATGTTCATACATGGTCTTCAACTGGGCACCCATAGACTGTCCTAGTTTACAACCTTGTGCTATATGTTCCTACATGGTCTTCAGCACTGCACCCTTAGATTGTCCTAGTCCTCAATCTTGTGCTATATGTTCCTACATGGTCTTCAGCTGTGCAACCTTAGACTGTCCTAGTCTACAATATTGTGCTATATGTTCCTACATGATCTTCAGCTGTGCACCCATTGTCTGTCCTAGTCTACAATATTGTGCTATATGTTCCTACATGGTTTTCAGTTGTGCACCCATAGACTGTCCTAGTCCACAATCTTGTGCTATATGTTCCTACGTGGTCTTCAGCTGTGCACCCATTGTCTGTCCTAGTCTACAATATTGTGCTATATGTTCCTACATGGTTTTCAGTTGTGCACCCATAGACTGTCCTAGTCCACAATCTTGTGCTATATGTTCCTACATGGTCTTCAGCTGTGCATCCATAGATTGTCCTAGTCTACAATATTGTGCTATATGTTCCTATATGGTCTTCAGCTGTGCACCCATGGACTGTCCTAGTCTACAATCTTGTTCTATATGTTCCTACATGGTTTTCAGTTGTGCACCCATAGACTGTTCTAGTCTACAATATTGTGCTATATGTTCCTACATGGCCTTCAGCTGTGCACCCATGGACTGTCCTAGTCTACAATATTGTGCTTTATGTTCCTACATGGTTTTCAGTTGTGCACCCATAGACTGTTCTAGTCTACAACTTTGTGCTATATGTTCCTACATGCTCCTCAGCTGTGCCCCTACAAACTGTACTACTCAAACTGTCATTGTGCTACTGCCACTGATAGAAAAGTATTCTCTGCAAGTTGTGCTTGGGGCTTTGGAGTAACTCACACACCTCTACTCTCTCCTGTTACAAGTTTCTTCAAACAATACATATTCAAAAAGACATCCCCTAAAATGTTTGAGCCACAGTGAATAAAATGATGCAGTGTTCCTGGATGCCTCTGCACTGTAAGGGGAAAGAACCTGTTAAACACTTGCCGACTGTAGAACGTTCATGGATGTCCTTGGGTTGAAGTGGTTATACTGGGATGATCCCTGCAGCTACAAGCATCACCCTAGTATCAGAATCTGCAGGGGGGTTTTGCCTTCTAAGCAGAAGTGATTCGAGTGGCTGGACAGCCAAAAAAGTAAAGCGCCCCCTCCCCCCATGCTTACGGTCAGATGTGAACACATACGTAAATCCTGGACGCATACATAAAAACTGTTATTGCACCACACTTGTGAGGTATCTTTGAGAACTTCAGAACAAGAGCAATAATTTTAGTGCCAGACCTCCTGTAAGGGACCACCCAGCGGTACCACTAGCACTCCACTAAATAGGCGTTTCCAGAGCACGGAGTCTAAGTCCCAGGGTGCTTGTTCACCAGGGCCCCTGATGGTGGGGATGGACTTGGAGCCCCCCGAGACCAGGTCGTGACTACTGGGCAAACCCGTTAGTGGTAGTGGTATTCGCCGAGGGCTCCTGCGGGGAAGAGCCTGATATGAGGAGGTCAGGAGACCCCACTGGGAGGGATGGACGGATGGATGGCTGAGCAGGTGCGAGGTCAGACAAGCCGGGTCGGTAACAGGGAGGACGGTACGGTACAAGGCAGCGGGCAGAGAATAGTCGGGTCACACGCCAGGTCAGCAACAGCAGGTCAGATCCAATAGGGGGCATTCAAGAGAGGGGTCAGGCAAAGCAAGGGTCAGGGCAGGAGAAATACAGCAAGGTCAAAGCACAATCCGGGTCAGCAACTTACAATTCACAGGTTCGCAGATACAGGATACAGGTAAGACCAGAAGGCACTGAATGACAGCTCAGGGCCACTTAAATATCCCGCCCTGCGCTGCCATTGGTGCCCAGCGGGCGTCCGCGGCTTCTACTGCGCATGCGTGAACTCGAACGCCGCGGCCGGCCCGGACCTAATGCTCGAGTCCCTGCACAGGGCGGCACACTGCGCCTGCGCTGGGACCATCGCGGCGGGGATCGAGGGGATCCCTGACATTGCCCCCCCCCTACGGGCAACCTCCGGATGCCCACCCGATCTCTCTACCACGGGTGATCGCGAAAGAACCTCCGGACAAGTCTAGGTGCATGGACATTATGGGCTGGTTCCCAAGAATTGTCCTCAGGGCCATAGCCCTTCCATTTGATTAGGAATTGGGTCTGGCCCCCCCTCCTTCGGCACTTCAAGATTGATTCCACCTCAAATTCTTCTTCCCCTTCTACCGATATGGCCTGCGGAGGTCTAGATTCTCGTTCAGGGAAGGTATCTGGGACCACTGGCTTCAGCAGGGACACATGGAAGACTGGGTGGATTTTGAGTGTGTCAGGGAGGACAAGTTCGTAGGCCACCTCGTTGACCATCCGCTTAACGCAAAAGGGTCCTATAAATTTAGGGCCTAATTTCTTTGAGGGGCAAAGCATCTTTAAGTTGGAAGTAGACAACCAAACCTTCTCACCGGGTCGTAACACCAGATCTCCCCTTCGTCTCTTGTTAAATGCCCTCTTGTAGTCATCTTGGGCCCGGATTAGGGCTTCCTGTAGCTTCTTGTTGTTCGAGGAGAAGAACGTCAATGTATCCTGTGTTGCTGGAATTGGGCATTCAGGGACCAAGTCCGGGAGGAAGGTAGGGTGAAACCCATAATTGGAAAAGAACGGGGACTGCCCCGTTGCCGAATGGCACACGTTGTTGTACGCGAATTCCACCAAGGGTAGAAGTGGTATCCAGTCATCCTGGGAAAAAGATGTATAGCAGCGCAGGTACTGCTCCAGAGTCTGGTTGGTTCTCTCGGTCTGTCCGTTGGACTGAGGGTGGAATGCAGAAGAGAGGGACAGTTGGATGTTCAGAGCTTTACACAGAGCCCTCCAAAATCTTGAGGTAAACTGAACCCCTCGGTCAGAGACGATGTCTTCAGGGACCCCGTGCAGTCTTACAATCTCTCGAATGAATACTCGCGCAGTTTCGGCTGCCGACGGAGTCTTCCTTAATGGTATAAAGTGGGCCATCTTAGATAAACGGTCCACGACCACAAGAATTGCTGTGTGGTCTTGTGAAGGTGGGAGCTCGACTATGAAATCCATTGAAATTTTCTGCCAAGGCCATTCGGGAATCGGTAAAGGCCGCAGAAGACCCCAAGCCTTGCACCCTGAAGGTTTGTTCCTCTGGCAGGTGATGCAGGAGTTAACGTAGTGTTTGCAGTCTTTTGCCATGTCAGGCCACCAGAAGGAGCGTCGGAGGAGCTCTAAGGTCTTGGCCGACCCAAAGTGCCCTGCCATCGGGTGGTCATGGCAATGGCCCAAGACCAGAGTTCGGATTTCCTCTGGCACCACAATCCGATCTTCCTTCCACAGGAGTCCCCCCTTGTTCTGGAGGGGCACCCCGGCTGGGATGGATATGGCCGTGGACGCCTCCATTATCTTGGAACAAAGGTCCGTCTGGAGCGCCAAGAAGTTTCCCGAAGACAGGATAGTGTCGGGCGCAGGGACCTCCTTGGCGTCCTCGTACATGCGTGACAACGCATCTGGCTTCGTATTCTTTGATCCCGGCCTGTATGTAATGTGGAAATTCAATCTTGAGAAGAACAGTGCCCATCTTGCCTGTCGTGGGCGTAAGCATTTGGCGGTCCTCAGGTACTCCAGATTCTTATGATCCGTAAATATCAAGATGGGGTGTGAGGCACCTTCCAGCAGGTACCTCCATTCCTCTAATGCTGTCTTAATCGCCAGAAGTTCACGATCGCCGATATCGTAGTTCCTTTCCGCCGAGGTGAGTTTCCGTGAGAAGAATGCCACAGGGTGGAGCAATTCCCTGGTGCCCTTTCGCTGGGATAGGATGGAACCTACCGCATTCTCTGACGCATCTACCTCCAAGATGTAGGGTAAGGCAGCGTCGGGGTGACCCAGGATGGGTGCCGAAGTGAATAGCTTCTTCAAAGCTTCGAAAGCTTCCTGCGCCTCTGGCGTCCACCTGAATCGAGTTCCAAGCTTGGTTAGCTGAGTAATGGGGGAGACCAGACCCGAGAAGTTCTTGATGAACTTGCGGTAAAAGTTTGCGAACCCGACAAACCGTTGGACGCCCTTCCTGTCTGTGGGTTCAGGCCAATCCAGTATTGCAGAGACTTTCTGAGGGTCCATCGTGACCCCCGCGGTGGAGATAATCAGACCCAGAAAAGTAATACTAGACTGTTCAAAGCAACATTTGTCAGCTTTGGCGTATAAGCCGTGCTGCCGCAACCGCCCTAATACCTTTGCTACATGAACCCTGTGCTCCCCCAGAGAAGGTGAAAAAATCTAAATATCGTCTAAGTAGACTATAACAAAGACATCCAGGAAATCCCTAAAAATGTCGTTCACAAAGTGTTGGAAGGTGGCCGGTGCATTGCACAGACCGAACGGCATGACCAGATATTCGAAGTGGCCGAAGCGGGTGCGGAATGCCGTTTTCCACTCGTCCCCCTCCCTTATGCGAACCAGGTTGTATGCTCCCCTTAAGTCCAGTTTTGTGAACACCACTGCCGCCTTTAAACTCTGAAATAACTCTGGTACCAACGGCAGGGGGTAACGGTTTTTGATTGTAACTCTATTCAATTCCCGGTAATCAATACACGGTCTCAAGGTCTTGTCCTTTTTTTCTACAAAGAAAATCCCTGCCCCTGCCGGAGAGGTAGAGGGGCGGATGAATCCCTTCTGCAGGCTGTCCTCAATGTATTCCCTCAGGGCCCCCAATTCGAGCTCCGAAAGGGGGAAGATCCGCCCGAAAGGGATCTCTGAGCCAGGTAACAGGTCGATAGGACAGTCATACGGGCGGTGGGGGGGTAGAGTATCTGCTCCCCGTTTACTGAATACATCAAGGAATTCATGGTAGGCTGCAGGATGACCTGCCTTAAGTCGGCATCCCCCTCTGAGCACACAAGGACCTGGGGAACCCCCGGGCCCGAAGTGCGGCAGTGTTCCCGACAGTATGAGGAAGGGAACGAGACTACCCTGGTTTCCCAGTCAATCTGGGGGTTATGAGCCCGTAACCACGGAAGCCCCAGAATGACTGGAAAAAGGGGTGATGCGATGGCATCCAAGCGGAGGAGTTCCTGGTGTTGGCTGGCAATGGTGGTAGCAATGGAAGGGGTCTTCTGGTTAACCACCCCTGATCTTATCCGGGACCCATCGGCCAGAAATATGTTGAACCCCTTTTCTTTTGGTTGGAGGGGAATACCCTGCTGGTGAGCAAAATTAATATCTACAAAACAGCTGCATGCCCCCGAGTCAATTATGGCTGTCACTTCCACGGTCCTTTCTGGCAGCTGAAAGGAGAGGGGTACAACTAAGTATTGGGAAGAATGAACATCGCCAACAGATAAGGAAGAAGAGGTGCACTTACTCAGTTTCTGCGGGCAGGATCGTACCATGTGACCAGCTTCACCACAGTAGAGGCATAGGTTCTGGGAGCGTCTGCGCTGGCGTTCCTCTGGAGATAGCTTAGGTCGCGCCAGGCCTAGCTGCATGGGTTCAGGAGTATCCTCCGGTGGTGGGTTCAGGAACTGTGGCCTAGTGGATTGGCTGTGACCCTGGAAAGACCCCCAGGTACCTCCTCGACCCTGACCGAACCTCTCAAACCTGCGTTCCCGCAGTCTTCGGTCAATCTTGATGGTTAGTGCAATTAAGTCTTCTAGCGCCTCAGGCATTTCTACCCGGGCGAGCTCGTCTTTCAGGGCCTCTGACAGGCCCATACGGAACTGGTGCACAAGGGCAAACTCGTTCCAGCGTGTGTCCCCCATCCAACGCCTAAAATCAGAGGCGTACTCCTCCGCCGCCCGTCGGCCCTGCCGGAGTGTGTACAAGGTTGCTTCGGCCGAAGCTGCCCGCTGTGGGTCATCATATAAGATGGCCATTGCGTCAAAAAAAACGTTAACTGAGCCTAAGTGGGGGTCATTGTTCCCTCTCAGTCGGTGGGCCCAGTCTTGGGGTTCACCCTGCAGGAGGGAGATGACAAACCCCACCTTTACTGATTCCGTCAAAAAGGTACGAGGTTGCAACTCAAAATAGAGAAGGCAGGATTCACGGAACGACCTAAAGCGTGTGCGGTCCCCTGTGAAAACGCTCCGGTAGGGGTACCCGGGGTTCGGCCATAGGAAGTGATGCGGGGGCCCCTGAAGCAGGCTCAGGGGCTGCTACGGGCGGAGGTGCAGGGGTCGGGGCCTGTGGTGCAGGGGCAGATATCGTGCAGGCCTGGAACCGATTTTCAATCTGTAAACACCTGTCCTGTAATACGTTTACAGCTTGCGTCAAGGAAGCCAGGTGCCTACAAACTTCCTCCAGCGGGGAGGGTCCTCCTCGAGGCTCCGTCATGGCCTTCTGGTACTGTAAGGGACCACCCAGCAGTACCACTAGCACTCCACTAAATAGGCGTTTCCAGAGCACGGAGTCTAAGTCCCAGGGTGCTTGTTCACCAGGGCCCCTGATGGTGGGGATGGACTTGGAGCCCCCCGAGACCAGGTCGTGACTACTGGGCAAACCTGTTAGTGGTAGTGGTATTCGCCGAGGGCTCCTGCGGGGAAGAGCCTGATATGAGGAGGTCAGGAGACCCCACTGGGAGGGATGGACGGATGGATAGATGGCTGAGCAGGTGCGAGGTCAGACAAGCCGGGTCGGTAACAGGGAGGACGGTACGGTACAAGGCAGCGGGCAGAGAATAGTCGGGTCACACGCCAGGTCAGCAACAGCAGGTCAGATCCAATAGGGGGCATTCAAGAGAGAGGTCAGGCGAAGCAAGGGTCAGGGCAGGAGAAATACAGCAAGGTCAAAGCACAATCCGGGTCAGCAACTTACAATTCACAGGTTCGCAGATACAGGATACAGGTAAGACCAGAAGGCACTGAATGACAGCTCAGGGCCACTTAAATATCCCGCCCTGCGCTGCCATTGGTGCCCAGCGGGCGGCCGCGGCTTCTACTGCGCATGCGCGAACTCGAACGCCGCGGCCGGCCCGGACCTAATGCTCGAGTCCCTGCACAGGGCGGCACACTGCGCCTGCGCCGGGACCATTGCGGCGGGGATCGAGGGGATCCCTGACACCTCCTGTGTAACTCTATACTGATAACCTAAAGCATCACCTATGGAGAATTTTAAGTATAGTAGTTTAGCGCCATTCCACAGGTGTACGCAATTTTAAAGCATGACATGTTAAGTATCTATTTACTCAGCATAACATCATCTTTTACATTTTACTAAAAAAATGGTTATAATATTGTGTTTGTGTGCAATAAAATTCAGTTAAGTGTATTTTTTCTAAAAAAAAACGCTGTGCAAATACCGTGTCACATAAAAAGTTGCAACACCCATCATTTTATTCTATAGGGCCTTTGCTAAAAAAATATATATAATGTTTGGGGGGTTTTCAATAATTTTCGATCAAAAAAAGTATACAGTAGGTTTTTCTCCATGTATGTGAGAAGTGTCAGAATTGGCTGGGTAGACAAGTGGTTAAATTATTGTGGCTCCTATGGAGGTAAGACTACATCTATCACACTTTCCAAGACAAGCTCCTCATGAGGAATGTAGGGAGAGGGGATGTGTCAGCCTAAATGTTCCAGGCAAGTGGGCAAGTGTTTGGAGCAGGAGAAAAGTGGTCAAAGCATCTGTCTCCTTGTTAGCTGTATTGTCGGACTGCTGTGGAGGGAGGAGGGGTGTGCTGTCAGACCTCACAGCTAGCCTTAGACAGCACCTTGGGAAATAGGACAAAGTACTACATTTACTTTGTCCCCGGAGGAACAGAACACATTAACAAGAATTGAAATGGAATGTTTTCTTTAAAGAGACATCTAGAATCAATAATTCCCCTAATATCACCCCTACACTCAGTTAGCTTCTTGCTGTAGCACCATGCTAGAGAAGGATGCTAGGTAAATGTAATATTTGTCTCCTTCTGCAATCAGGGGAGCAGTAACCTTTTGACTGGTCTGTTCAGGGCTTCACAGGCTGGGAGTGTGATTGCTTCCACCTGCCTCTAGAAGAGGTTTCTAGAGCTTAGGGAGCGGGATTCAAAATAACCAGCGTGATTATTTATCAGGTTACAGCCAATCCCTGGAGAGGAGTATCCAGAAGAGGGCTGGAATGATGGAGTGACAATTCAAATAACCAGCTTGAATATTGATCAGGGCCTAGTCAATCCATATGGAAGTGTTTCCTGATGGTGGCTGAGAAGGTGATAAGTAGTCTGGAGCCCCAAAGAGAGGAGAGTTCCAAGCCTCTAGGGCTCCTGCCCTAGCAGACAGCCTGTGGACTGATTTGATGTTTTGGGAGGTCTCAAGTTTGGCAGAGCTGAGGACCTGTCATCTTTGGATAACAGCATTTCAAGCTTAAACTTCCATAGCTGGTAGTTGGTATTGTTGAGCTTTGCTATTGTAAACGTCATATCCAAAGCACTTGCCATCTTTCAGTGAATTGGATACAGCTCTTGTTTCCTCACACAGGATTTGGTAGGATTGTAAATGCAGCACTTACTTGCTTTTAGTTCTCCTTTTTCCAGTGTCTGGAGCTGGGGCCATAACCTGTTGGTTATGCGTTAGAGAAGACACTGGTAGCTTGTGAGGCAGAACTCTGTTTTACTTGTGTGGCTTAAGTTGCAAACATACAGAACACATTTCAGCAGTCATCTTGGTTTTGAAGAGAGGAAGAGAGGAAAAGAAAGAACCAACAAGTTTTACACATATGCACAACTAGTAACCTTAGTGTACAGTGCCATCTACTGGTCAAGTGATATTAACACACAATACTATATAGTACATGCTGTTGTATTCCCAACAACCTGGATATGAGCTGGAGCTGTAGAAGGAATCTGGTCTGAAGAAAGGATGTTCTCCCTCAGTGGGTGATGTCCAGAGGAAGCTGGAAGAGGGCAGCTGTCCTAGGGACTTGTGAGTACTGACCCTGAATTGATTCCTGGTGACCGTGTGCTTTTAGGATATAAGTGCTATATGTAGCTTGGACTGAGGCAGCTCTCATAGGGTCTCAGATACTTACCATTCCTCATTCTCAGGAGTCTCCTGGATTGGGAGCTTAGAGAAGTGTGCCCTCCTGTACTGTGCAGTGTTCCTGAGATTGTACTGGGTACCACTAGCCATGCAGTGGTGCAGGGCAACCAAATGTCAAAGAGATCTGCTTCATAATCCTCAGCTGTGAGACCTTAGACTGTTCAATTTTCACAATTGCTTATGGAGAAGGTCATCCTCTGGGTGCTAGGTACTAACCATTTTTGAGTATCCCATGCCCTAATCCCTATCCTGGTATCCAAGTTTTACCTGCAATAAATTGCAAAAAAGCAAACCTCTAGACCAGTTATTGGAGCTGGAGTGAATGGACTGTTGCTTGGTTGGATGGTGACATCTGTACTGTTGGGGGGAAAACCAGTTAAAACCAGCGGCCTCTGTAGGGATAGCACTACATTCCTCAGCCGAAGGATTTGGAGATTGACAGTTCTGAACCCTGAGGTGCTCACAGCACTCCCTTGTGTAAACATTAAAGCCTCCCTTGTGTTGTTATTTACAAGTCCTGAAACTTCTTCTCTGATGACAGTAAACTTTTGCAGACTCAAAGCTCTTATTCAGGTAACACTCTATAGCACAGGTGTCAAACTGGCAGCCCTCCAGCTGTTGCCAAACTACAATTCCCATGAGGCATTGCAAGATTGACAGCTACAAGCATGACTCCTAAAGGCAGAGGCATGATGGGACTTGTAGTTTCGCAACAGCTGGAGGGCCGCCAGTTTGACACCCCTGCTCTATAGCAAGGGTAGAGCAGCAACCATTAACATAATAAATGTCTTGTTCACAAGCATTAGGCAACTGGCATGCCAGTGAATTGTACTTTTAATTAGTTCAGTTAGTTCAGTGTTTGCACTTATAATTGTAATGCTAATGGCAAGTTAAACCTGTTAATTGTGGTATGACATATTTTAAATCATGACATTGGTCCAGCTTGGACCAATGTCAGTATGCATATACCATACCATACCTGGTGATCCCCCTGGAACCTGGAAATCACTGTAGTATACACCCCTACTCCAGTGATCTCCACTGGCTTCCAGATTCCATGCTGGGCAGTTGGCCTGCTGCATTATGAATACATGAGATTGCCTGCTAGGCATGAACATCATTCAGAGAATGCTTTGCATTTTCTCATTGAATGCAAAGCATTATCTGTCCTTGCCCTCAAGTAGCTTAAAATCTAAGGTCCCTATGCATACTAGGGCCAACTTAGACAGCAGCCATTTAACCTACCAACATGTATTGATGTGTGGGAGGAAACTGGAGTGCCCAGAGGAAGCAAGCACATGGAAAAGCAAGGCACATGGAGAACAAACAGTGCATTCAAACCGATGACTAGGGATGAATCTAATTTCCCTAGATTCGTTTTGAGCAGAGTTCAGAAAAGTTCAAAGAAGTTTGGATATCGAGCCCAAACCCCACTGAAATAAATGGGAGCTGAATCTGTCAAATTAAATAAAGACCACTTTCTGGGCTAATAGGGGGTGTCAAAAATAGCATGAAGTGGGGTGTGGGCACTGCCCTGGGAAACAACTAACAAGAAAGAAAAAAAAAAGTTAAAATATTCAGTTTGGCCAGAAGCAGGAATTTTTTAAATCGCTAAAATGAAGCATTAAAAATGCCCACTTCTTTTACATTGCATGCCTTTGGGTGTGGGGGTGGGGGTGTTCTAAGCCTGCCTGTGAACTGGCACATATCTGTAATGTACAGAATGTGCTGGATGAGTCTGTGTTCTTTCTTTCTTTTTCTTTTTTTTCAAAGACATTGGCAATGAATGCAATTTGCCATCAATTTAAACTGTATCATTTTTCTTTGTAAATGTCACTTTTGCTGTAGCACATCCTACAGCAAGAATGAGTCCAGTATGGATTTTAAGAGGGTCCGCTTATAGTCCTGCACAGCCAGACAATGCACATTTTTCCACACAGACTTGGATCCAGGAGACAGTAACCAGTCTTTGAGTTTTGTTTTGAAGTATTATTAGGGGATTGAAGTTGGATGGGGTAAGGGATGTACGGGATGCCCAAGGGTAATGGCAACAGAGGACAAACTCCTTAGTAACTATGTACAAGTCTTTACACAGCAGAATTGTCTCTTCTGGAGAGCTAGCCAACATCTTCTGTTGTACCATCCCAGGCCCTAGATAAAACCTCTTCTCGTCCACTTGTACTTGTACTGTCCTTGAGCAGGGGATCCATTGCCTGCCAGTGCAGTTTGAAACTGTCCATGGTAAGAAAGCTAATTCAGTTTCCCAGTAGAGTGCCTCTTTCCTCTTACTGGCCCAGGGAGTGCAGGTCTAATCACTCAGTCCTTCTGTGCTGCTGGTGGGTCGGTGGCTTCTGCCAGGCCTTCTAGTTGAGCCACTCCTTCCCTGCTACACAGGTGGTCCTTGGTCTGGGGCCCGGTGAAGTCCTGAGCTTTACTCCCTCCAAAAACCTCTGCATGTAGTTGAGCCCCTCTCAATCTGGGCCCCCTCCTAGTCTCCTGCTCTCCAGCCTCTCACTTCCTCTCCATCTTCAACCTGAACTCTCCTGATGCTAAGCAGACTTGGTCACTCTTAAGGGCTTTCCTGGCCCATTGCCAAGCCTCCTATTGGAGATTGGCGAGGATCCCTTAAGAGTGCAGACTAGCCACTCCTTACCACCACCCACTGCTTTTAGAACTTTCTCAAAAGTTGCTTGGGGAAGTCTCAGACAGACAGTCTGCAGAACCTCTCAGCCCTGACCGAAATTTTGCCCTTCTGACTGCTGCACCAGGCTGCTACTCAGTCTCTGACTAACAATTGAAAGTTTAGCTCCCCTAGCTACCTAGGAGGGTGCTACACACATATTTGCAAATATATGTGAAAGCCACAGTACTTCGCTGAGGCTCCTCTGTATACTAGCTCCTAGTTGGAGCACATATAGCAGTGGATAAATTAAGGGCAGGTTTCCCTGGAGGGTGCCGCATGTATACAAGGGACTAGGATCCAAACACACAAAAAGAGATAGCAGTTGACTAGGGCAAACTGCAAAAAAAGTTGGTATACATAAATCCAATGCAGGGTACAGAATACATCAATATAGATGCAAGAAAGTATCTTTATTATGATCTACAAGAACCTGTGAAGGATAGGCTCTTTCCAAGGTGAACACACGGTCAATCACATATAAAAACAGTCTATTAAAAACATTTGTCCACGTCATACACGTAGCTAAATAACATAGAGCAGTTATGGGCTGGGAAACCATGTTAAATTAAACCTCTTGAAAAAGATTCTTGCTATGAAGATAATGACAAAAATAGCTGCATTGAATGATCAAGAGTTCTCAATGAGTACAATCAGGATAGTGCATCTTCCTGGCTGGAGTACCTTACTGACTTCCAGTGATGACATGAGCAGGGAAATGGATGTTATCTCACCGCTTAAAGATATTCATCAACCATATATGGTATTGTAGTAGTGATGATGAAATAACAGATAGGGTTAGTCCTGAAAGATCAACAAAATTTGATGAGCAATAATGCAATAAAGTAGAAATTCCATGCACTGGTTTCAGATGACAGTGATGTAGTCATGCATTAAGGGTTCAGATGACAGTGATGTAGTCATGCATTAAGGGTTCAGATGACAGTGGCAGTCATATGGCTATGTATTCTATGTATGTAAGAATCCAATTATCATCGAGGGCTCATAATACCTTCAGAGTGTCTCATCAACACGATTCTCGATCGATCGTTAATATATGCCAGATGTATAGAGATGACATTCAATGTCGGCCGATTTCTCTTTAGTAATGGACCAGCTGAAAATAGTGATCGCTCAGTGGCATCTGAGATGAGCAAGCATAGATGGATCAAACAAGTGAGTGAGATAGCCATGCATCATGCTTTCAGTGTGTCGGGTTAACCCCTTTAATTGCACTGAATGGGTATAGATAGTCCTTTGGCATGGATATTGTGCGGGTAATATATGAAAAAAGTCCCGATCAAACCGCAGACAAAGTTAGTGTAAGTTCAAGTGAAGGCCAAGTGGAAAAGTGATTCCAAAGTAAACACTTACTGTCAGCTCCACTAGTGCTTCTTCCAAGACCAATTTTGCCATACATTTTTAATTTCGTTGTGCATGACAGAGGGTACTTGCCAGTGGAGGCTTTCATAGCAGCTTGATTGTCAGCAAAAGTGGATGAAAGTGCTTGAGGATCATGGCATCTTAGACGTTAGTTTCCATCTCTCCATGTGGTTGTCCAGCATGGAGGCATGTAGCATGCATCATCCCCCATGTGGAAGCTTCAGCAGTGATGTGTGGACGTGATGATGTCACTACATTGACGAGTTTCATCCGTCAATCATCGCGGACTTCGTTCTGACTGGCGGACGAAATGTGTCAACCTAGTGACATCATCACGTCCATGCATCACGTATACATACACATACTAGGGCCAACTTAGACAGTAGCCATTTAACCTACCAACATGTCTTGGTGTTTGGGAGGAAACCAGGGTACCCGGAGGAAGCAAGGACATGGAGAAGCAAGGCACATGAACAACAAACAGTGCATTCAAACCGATGACTAGGGATGAGTCACATTGCCCTGGGTTGGTTTTGAGCAGAATTCGGAAAAATTCAAAGAAGTTTGGATATCGAGCCCAAACACCACTGAAATAAATGGGAGCTGAATCTGTCAAATCAAATAAAAGACCACTTTCTTGGCTAAAAGGGGATGTCTGACGAAGTCCGGATGAAACGCGTCAACGTAGTGACATCATCACCTCCACGCATCACGTATGCTAAAGCTTCCACATGGGGGATGATGCATGCTACATTCCTCCATGTTGGACAACCACATGGCGAGATGGAAACTAACTTCTAAGATGCTATGATCCTCAAGCACTTTCATCCACTTTTGCTGACAATCAAGCTGCTATGAAAGCCTCCACCGGCAAGTACCCTCTGTCATGCACAACGAAATGAAAAATATATGGCTATATTGATCTCAGAAGACGCACTCGCGGATCTGACAGTAAGTGTTTACTTTGGAATCACCTTTCCACTTGGCTTTCACTTGAACTTACACTAACTTTGTCGACCTTGCTCTGAAGGATTTTTTCATATATTACCCGCACAATATCCATGCCAATGGACTATCTATACCCATTCAGTGCAATTAAAGGGGTTAACCCGACACACTGAAAGCATGATGCATGGCTATCTCACTCACTTGTTTGGTCCATCTATGCTTGCTCATCTCAGATGCCACTGAGCGATCGCTATCTTCAGCTTGTCAATTACTAAAGAGAAATCGGCCGATATTGAATGTCATCTCCATACATCTGGCATATATTAAAGATCGATCGACAATTGTGATTATGAGACACTCTGAAGGTATTATGAGCCCTCGATGATAATTGGATTCTTATATACATAGAATACATAGCCATATGACTGTCACTGTCATCTGAACCCTAATTCATGACTACATCACTGTCATCTGAACCCTTAATGCATGACTACATCACTGTCATCTGAAACCAATGCATGGAATTTCTACTTTATTGCATTATTGCTCATCGAATTTTGTTGATCTTTCAGGACTAACCCTATCTGTTATTTCATCATCGCTTCTACAATACCATATATGGTTGATGAATATCTTCAAACGGTGAGATAACATCCATTTCCCTGCTCATGTCATCACTAGAAGTCAGTAAGGTACTCCAGCCAGGAAGATGCACTATCCTGATTGTACTCAGTGAGAACTCTTGATCATTCAATGCAGCTATTTTTGTCATTATCTTCATAGCAAGAATCTTTTTCAAGAGGTTTAATTCAACATGGTTTCCCAGCCCATAACTGCTCTATGTTATTTAGCTACGTGTATGACGTGGACAAATGTTTTTAATAGACTGTTTTTATATGTGATTGACCGTGTGTTCACCTTGGAAAGAGCCTATCCTTCACAGGTTCTTTGAGATCATAATAAAGATACTTTCTTGCATCCATATTGATGTATTCTGTACCCTGCATTGGATTCATGTATAACAATTTTTTTTGCAGTTTGCCCTAGTCAACTGCTATCTCTTTTTGTATGCTATTATATTCGGTTAATAATCCACACCTATATTAATGGTGAGACAGAGAAAGTTTTATAGGTATATATACCTTTTGATGTGGCATTTATTATTTTTTGATTATAGGATCCAAACACACCTGAGCTCATCCCTGGTAGTAACTGCCTGGAGTTTGAATGTTCTCCCTGTGCCTGCGTGGGTTTCCTCCTGGGACTCCGGTTTCCTCACACACTCCAAAGACATTCTGGTAGGTTAATTGGCTCCTGTCTAAATTGGCCCTAGTATGTGTATGTATGAATGTAAGTTAGGGACCTTAGATTGTACACCCCTTGAGGGTTAGGGACTGATGTGAATGTACAATATATATGTGTAAAGCGCTGCGCAAACTGACGGTGCTATATAAGTACCTGAAATAAATAAATAAAAAAATAAAAATAAATTAGGCTCTATGTACAGGGGACACTTCTGAACGATGGAAACTGCTGGAAAACGTAGGTTAAAAAACGTCTGTTTAGCCACGTTTGCATACCGCATTTATGAGCGTTTGCGTTTAGAAGCGTTTTTTTTTAAATAACCTCAGGAGACCTTCCAAAATACCCAGAAAGCACTGAAAAACAGTACATATTAACTATTTCAGACATTTTGAGGGAAATAGAGAGAGCAGAAGCAGAGAGAGCAGTATTTGTTGAGATTAGTTTTTTTTTTTTTTTGTGGTGTTTGGATGTGTTCCAGCTTATTTCTGTGCATAAATTATTGCAGCAGTGTCTAGCATTTTTTTTTTCATGCAAAATCTCAAAGTATGGTGCGCGTACCGTGTTTGAAGCACTGATAAAATCCACTGCTGAACGCAAGTTTTCTGCATTCAAAAAAATGACTGTAAACTCAACTGCCTGTAAACGACGATGTGTACATGGACACATAGGAAAACATTAGAGTGAGTTCAGGGGCTGCTGAAAAAAACGCTGAACAGGTCATAAACGTGAGTTTATCAGCTGCACTGTACATGAGCCCTAAGAGTTTACCATCCCTATGTTATACCAAAAGAAAAAACAGCAAAATGAAAATTATTGACAAATGAAATTTGAAACATAAACCATTCATTTGACCTTAAAGCAGAACTAAACTGTATCTGAGCACCACAAACTGAAAATGCCATTTAATTCATTTTTAATTTCCAAAGCAAACTCCCCCCTCCATCCATGTTTCCATGTTTTATTTTGTTGAGAAATCACTCTGGAAAACACCTCCTAGCATTTCGTGAGTAAGGGCAGATGAATTACGTAGCATTTACTTACTGGAATCTATCTGCACTTATCTCAGGCATGCAGGTAGAAGGGTGTGCTTAGCTGAGCAATCCCCTCCTTCTCTCCTCCAAATGAAAAAAAAAAAATACTCATGAAGACTAGTGGGATATATGACATCATTCTGGCCTAGGCTAGAAACCAGAAAGCAACTGAAGAAATGTGGGAAAAAAAGTAAATATATAGTATAATATACCTTCCCATCTATTACCGTAACTAATGCTAACAGCATACGAATTAAAATAGATCATCCTGATTGAGTTTAGTTCTGCTGTCAATGAAAAAAAATTAGTACATTTTATACTGTAATTTTATTGTTACAAATAAAAAACAACATCTCCAAAAATGTTTTTATTTTTTTTAAAATATGAGATGGATATATTTCAGCATGATTTGCTAAACATTACCTTTTTTTTTTATTATTTTTTTTATTATTTTAGTATTGGTAAAATTTGCAGCTTACTCCTCCATAGTTATATCCTTCTTAATAGAAGCTGATCTATGATGGCCTCTGCCATTATGTCAGCTTGTTACTGCAGTTTACTTTTCAGCTCTTTCAGCTTTTCTTTGTGACTAAAATACGTGTGTTTTTTTCTCCCATTCCTTTCCGACTTTACACCATCAAATGAATTCAGCCCTCAGCAGACTGCAGGCAATTTTATTTCCCGCTCACCTCTTCTGACACTATATAATGATGTGCCGGGAATATTTTCTTTTATATTCTAGACTTTTTTTTCTAATGTTTTATAAAGATTTTACTTTTTTTTTTCTGTCTTTCAAAAAATGTAATCAGCTGTAACTATATAATAAAATATTAATAAAAGGTGGAGAAGATATGTCTTTGTTTTTTTTAAGAATTTTTAATATATTTTTTCTCACTTCATTAAATTTTGCCTTTTTCTGATGCCTAATTTTACTCCAATTTAATAAGGTTCAGAGTAGAAAGTTGTTAACCACTTGAGCTCTGGAAGATTTTTCCCACATTATTATTATTATTTTTATTATTATTATTATTATTATTATTATTATTATACAGGATTTATATAGTGCAAACAGTTTGCTCAGTGCTTTACAGTATAACGGAAACAATACAGCAACAATACAGTTCAGTACAAGAGGGACAGGAGGGCCCTGCTCCTTGGAGCTTACAATCTAAGACCAGGCCATATTTTGCTATTCGGCACTGCACTACCTAAACTGACAATTACGTGGTCATGCAACACTGTACCCAAATGAAATCTATATAATTTTTGCCCACACAAATAGAGTTTTTCTATGGTGGTATTTGATCAACTCTTTTTATTTTTTATTATATAAATGAAAAAAGACTGAAAACTTATATTTTTTTATTTTCTGCTATAAACATATCCAATTTGTGTGTGTGTGTGTGTGTGTGTGTGTGTGTGTGTGTGTGTGTGTGTGTGTGTAAGATGTGTATGAGTTTTAAATGTTTTTTTTTTCTTGATTGTTGGCTTTTTTTTATTGTGATGTACTTATTTATAAATTATTTAAAATTAATAAAAAGAATTAATAACAATAAAACATATCCAATTAAAAAATAAAATTTCTTAATAAAGTTATAAATGTATTCTGCTACATGTCCTTGGTAAAAAAAAATCCCATAAGTGTATATTATTTGGTTTACAAATGATGGCAAATACAATGGAATTTTTTTTTTCTTTAATACTAGTAATGGCGACGATCAGCGACTTATAGTGGGACTGTGATAGTGCGAGGGCAATCTGACACTTTATGGGAACTAACTGCCACTGACACAGTGGTACAGTGATCAGTGCAAAAAATATACATTGTCACTGTACTATTGACACTGGTTGGGAAGGGCTTAATATTTAGGAGCAATCAAAGGGTTAACTGTGTGCCTAACAATGTTTACTGTGTGTACTGTGTGCTGTTTTTACTCCCTGTTTTGTAGGGAGAAAAAAAACAGCATATCACTGCTGTCTGTAGTAGAGCCCTGTGTTGTTTACCAATACAGGGCTCTCTTCTGTCATTCGCTCAGCTGATCAGCGGGTCCTGGTCATAAATCAATAACTGGGACCTGCTAATCGGCTAGTACTGTAGCGAATGACAGCACATCAGGGGAGGCGGGCGCATGCACCTGCCCCTTACATGGAAATCCCAGTTCATGTACATGTACATGATCTGGCACAGGAGAGCCACGGGCTGGCAGTATATCTGCATGGCCCGGTCGGCGAAGCTCGGTGAAAATATGGCGGCCAGACTGTTGAAGAAAAGACGAACAAAATTGGAATATTGAAGAAAAAAAAAAGAAATTAAAGTGGGTGAAAACCTCAGACATGACATATGAACAAAGCATATCCCTTTATAGAATATACGTTTCTCAATTAAGAGCACCAAGTGTAATTTCTGTCTGCTGTCTTGTTCCTCTGCTATCTGCATAAGTCACTTCTGACAAGTTTTCCTGACACCAAGAGAAAAAAGGTGACAGGGAGGCACCTCCAGCACACAGCCTATGATTGACAGCATCAGCTCTGTTCCTGTGTGCTGTATGGAGGGGGGAGGGGTGTCCCGTCCCTCCAATTAGCTTTCACTAAGTTCTGCATAATGTAACTTCAGCTCCCCACCCAATGCTTTTTGAAAGCTCAGGCAAGCTGTATAAATTTGGTACTTTGAATGGATGTTGAGAATAGTGGGGGCTGCAAGTAGACAGGTACAACTTGTGTAGGAAGATTTGTTTAATTCTCTATACATCTCCTGAGGCCAGTCACGTCACTGGGAATAAGTAGGGGTTTATTTTATGGAAAAATATATTGGGTCCATTAAATATAACTGATTGAAGATGGTGTAACCCCTTTCTGCCCACATTCTGCTTATTAAAGTATAGGTATGGCGATGTTTACCTGGTTACATTGGTCCAAGCTGGTATACCTATGAGATTCCCATGGAAGCTGAAAAATTACAGTAATTGCCACTAGCTTCCAGGGTACAGCTGTCCTGCTGCTTAGTAAACACAGGAGGCTGCCCACTTGGCACCATTCAGAGAAGTCTTGGCATTTTCTCAATAAATTCAAAATGTTCTCAGATTGGATGAGTTGGAGAGCATGAATCATCGCCCCACCTCTCCACCTTGTCCAATTGGAGAATGCTTTGCACTCATTTGGAAAGTGTTTGTTCACAATGCAGCAGGATAGCTGCTCAGCTTGGGACCTGGAAGCTAGTGGAGATCAATGGAGTAGCAGAGCCTCTACAGTTATTTCCAGCTTCCACAGGGATCCCAAAGATATGGAATATACACTACCAGGGGCGGACTGACAACTCATAGGGCCCCCGGGCAATAGGGGATCATGGGGCCCCTGTGTCCTTGCCCAAACTCAAAAAAGCCTATGAAAAAGGTACCAGGGGCATCTCATGGGGCCCCCTACTGACCCCGGGCCCTCGGGCAGTGGCAAAGTTTCCAAATGGTCAGTCCGCCCGTTGTACACTACTGTGCAAAAGTTTTAGGCAGGTGTGAAAAAATGCTGTAAATTAAGAATGTAAATAGAAGTAATAGTTTAACAAAATTAACAAAATCGGAAGTAAATGAACATATGTATGTGACCATTCTTTACGTTCAAAACAGCATCAATTCTTCGAGGTACCCTTGCATGCCGTTTTTAAAGGAACGCGGCAGGTAGGTTGGTGCAAACATCTCAGAGCAATAACTACTGATCTTCTGTGGATGTAGGATGCCTCAGATTCTTCTGTCTTTTCATGTAAACCCAGACAGACTCCATGATGTTAAGATCAGGCTCTGTGGGGGCCAAACCATCACTTCCTGGGCTACTTGTTCTTCTTTACACTGAAGATAGTTCTTAATGACATTGGCTGTATCTTTGGGGATCATTGTTCTGCTGCAGAATAAATTTGGAGCCAATCACACACCTATTTGATGGTATGGCATGATGGATAAGTATCTGCTTGTATTTCTCAGTATTGAAGACACCATTGATCCTGACCAAATGCAGCCCCAAACTTGCAAGGAACCTCCACCAAGCTTCACTGTTGCCTGCAGACACTTATTATTGTACCACTCTCCAACCCTTCAGGAACATACTGCCTCCTGCTACAGCCAAATATTTCAAATTTTAACTCATTAGTCAACAGCACCTACTGCCATGTTTTTCTGCATAGTTGAGTCGCCTTGTTTCCACTTCTGGGGTATGGCTTTTTGGCCACAATTCTTCCTCGAAAACCACTTCTGGCCAGACTTCTCCGGACAGTAGATGAGTGTACCTGGGTCCAGAGGCGGACTGACAATTCACGAGGCCCCCGGGCAATAGGGGATCATGGGGCCCCTGTGTCCTTGTCCAAACTCAAAAAAGCCTATGAAAAAGGTACCAAGGGCATCTCATGGGGCCCCCTACTGACCTCGGGCCCTCGGGCAGTGCCCGAGTTTCCAAATGGTTAGTCTGCCCCTGCCTGGATCCCACTGGTTTCTCCCAGTTTTGTACTAATTGCGCTACTGGACATCTTCAGATGTTGAAGGGAAGTAAGTATGATGTGTCTTTCATCAGCTACATTAAGTTTCCTTGGTCTTGATCACTTTTTAGAGGGTGTTTGACAGGCAGTGAGGAGGCAAGAAAAGCCCTAAAATTCCACACCACTATGCCCCAGTTGTGGTTGTGGAGCTTTTGTGGTGAGGACCCATTCACTTAGTTCTTCCTGCTGAACATGCTTTGCAGCAGCATTTGTATATCCCCATATGTCTGTCTTTTCAGGGGACAACAAAAATGGAGTTCAACCACCTATCTTTACTGCCCCCAAGTGTAAATTAGGCATAAGATCCACACTAAAAACAAAACGTCAGGCTTTGGGGGTTAAAATCCTACGTATCACCTTTTTTGCTTATTTCTGATTAAAGGCACCAACAGATGTTCAATTATTTTTTAAATGTTTGACTTTATTAAGACAATTTATTAAGAATTTATTATTGTGAATTTATTAAGAGAAAATAAGCCATTCTCTTTTCAATGAAACGTTCCCCTTAGCTTAGTAAATGAGATTCTTGCAAAGTGAATTTTCATCCTTGCAAAGGGAATTCCCATAGCATTCATTAAACTAAGGGAACATTTCCTGTCCAATATTATCTAAATATATATATATACAGTCAGGTCCATAAATATTGGGACATCTACACAATTCTAACATTTTTGGCTCTATGCACCACCACAATGGATTTGAAATGAAACGAACAAGATGTGCTTTAACTGCAGACTGTTAGCTTTAATTTGAGGGTATTAACATCCAAATCAAGTGAACGGTGTAGGAATTACAACAGTTTGCATATGTGCCTCCCACTTATTAAGGAACCAAAAGTAATGGGACAGAATAATAATCATAAATCAAACTTTCACTTTTTAATACTTGGTTGCAAATCCTTTGCAGTCAATTACAGCCTGAAGTCTGGAATGCATAGACATCACCAGATGCTGGGTTTCATCCCTGGTGATGCTCTGCCAGGCCTCTACTGCAACTGTCTTCAGTTCCTGCTTGTTCTTGGGGCATTTTCCCTTCAGTTTTGTCTTCAGCAAGTAAAATGCATGCTCAATCGGATTCAGGTCAGGTGATTGACTTGGCCATTGCATAACATTCCACTTTTTTCCCTTAAAAAACTCTTTGGTTGCTTTTGCAGTATGCTTTGGGTCATTGTCCATCTGCACTGTGAAGCGGCGTCCAATGAGTTCTGAAGCATTTGGCTGAATATGAGCAGATAATATTGCCCGAAACACTTCAGAATTCATCCGGCTGCTTCTGTCAGCAGTCACATCATCAATAAATACAAGAGAACCAGTTCCATTGGCAGCCATACATGCCCACGCCATGACACTACCACCACCATGCTTCACTGATGAGGTGGTATGCTTAGGATCATGAGCGGTTCCTTTCCTTCTCCATACTCTTCTCTTCCCATCACTCTGGTACAAGTTGATCTCGGTCTCATCTGTCCATAAGATGTTGTTCCAGAACTTTGAAGGCTTTTTTAGATGTCGTTTGGCAAACTCTAATCTGGCCTTCCTGTTTTTGAGGCTCACCAATGGTTTACATCTTGTGGTGAACCTTCTGTATTCACTCTGGTGAAGTCTTCTCTTGATTGGTGACTTTGACACACATACACCTACCTCCTGGAGAGTGTTCTTGATCTGGCCAACTGTTGTGAAGGGTGTTTTCTTCACCAGGGAAAGAATTATTTGGTCATCCACCACAGTTGTTTTCCGTGGTCTTCCGGGTCTTTTGGTGTTTCTGAGCTCACTGGTGCATTCCTTCTTTTTAAGAATGTTCCAAACAGTTGTTTTGGCCACGCCTAATGTTTTTGCTATCTCTCTGATGGGTTTGTTTTGTTTTTTCAGCCTAATGATGGCTTGCTTCACTGATAGTGACAGCTCTTTGGATCTCATCTTGAGAGTTGACAGCAACAGATTCCAAATGCAAATAGCACACTTGAAATGAACTCTGGACCTTTTATCTGCTCATTGTAATTGGGATAATGAGGAAATAACACACACCTGGCCATGGAACGGCTGAGAAGCCAATTGTCCCATTACTTTTGGTCCTTTAATAAGTGGGAGGCACATATACAAACTGTTGTAATTCCTACACCGTTCACCTGATTTGGATGTAAATACCCTCAAATTAAAGCTGACAGTCTGCAGTTAAAGCACATCTTGTTTGTTTCATTTCAAATCCATTGTGGTGGTGTATAGAGCCAAAAATGTTAGAATTGTGTCGATGTCCCAATATTTATGGACCTGACTGTATATATGTATATATACATACATGAGGTGTGTCCAGGAAGTAATAAGAATGATATTTTAAAAATTATTTTATTGAAAGATTTTACAATTGAACATTATCTCCTTCAAAGTATGCCACGTGTGAATGTACACAACGCTCCCAGTGAGTTTTCCATTCTTCATGGCATCCCTGGAAGTGTTCAAGTGAGATTGCATTCAGAGCCCGCGTAGTAGCTCTTTGAACGTTGTCAACACTACCAAAGTGGTGTCCTTTCAAACCCTTCCCCATCTTTGGGAATATGAAAAAGTTGAAAGGAGTCAAGTTGGGGGTGTAGAGTGGGGAAGCACCATGATGTGTTTTTCTGCCCAAAACTCTCTGAAAGCCAAAGCACTGTGACTCTGTGCATTGTCATGATGAATGATCCAAGTTGAGCCAATCTCAGAACGCACACAAAAAATTATTTGTCTCCAGTGACCAAGAACATCCAGGTAAATTCTTTGATTCACAGTTTGACCAGTAGGTACAAATTCCTTATGGACAATTCCAAGTGAATAAACAAAAAACAAACAATAACCATTGATTTGGCTTTTGATTTGCTCATTCGAACTTTCCTGGGGCGAGGTGAAGTGAGTGTGTCCCATTCTGAACATTGTTTCCTCATCTCGGGATCATACTCTAAAAACCAAGGATTCATCTCCCGTGATTATTTAACTCAGGCTCACTTTCCAAATGGGCCAACAGGTTGTGGCAAACAAGTTGACAGTGTTCCTTCTGATCAAGTTAGAAGTGCTTTGGAACAAGTTTTGCGTGTGCTTTTCTCATGTTCAAAACCTGAGTTACAATTTCATGAACAATTGACTTGGTAATTCCTGTTTCCTCTGCAATCATTCTGTTATTGAGCCATCAGTCATGGTTGAGAGCAGACCACACTGCATCCACATTCTGTTCCATTTTTGATGAAGAGGGGTGTCCTGTTCCTTGTTTGTATTCAACACCTCATCCTTGTGTAGATAATAGCACAGCCTCTCCATAAGCTTTCCTCACCATTTCCAAAGTTTCTGATGCACTTTTGCCCAATTTCTTAATAGAAAGTACTTGAACAGGGTGTCACAATAAAATGTTTCAACTCTGACATGACTGGAATGCAACTGATCAGCGTTCTAACGTATACCCCAAGTGGCCAGCTTCTCCCTTCACAGAGCCCTTCTCGAGTGTAGGAACTTCATTCTCATATTCTGGACACACCTTTTGGATGAATTAGAGCGGAGACTGCAAACCAGGCCTTTTCATCCAACATCAGTGCCTGACCTCACAAATGAGCTTCTGGAAGAATGGTCAAACATTCCCATAGACACACTCCTAAACCTTGAGGACAGCCTTCCCAGAAGAGTTGAAGCTGTTATAGCTGCAAAGGTTGGACCAACTCAATATTGAACCCTATGGACTAATACTGGAATACCATTAAAGTTCATGTGAGTGTAAAGGCAGGCCGACCAATACTGTTGGCAATATAGTGTATATTATATACAGTGTTTAGCATAAATGAGTACACCCCAACAGATTTACTTTCCTTTCAGAATCAACATTTTCTATGGGATACTACTACATAATACTCCCACAAATGTGGGCCATTGGCTGCAAACAAGATTTGTTAATTCGCACACATTTTTTCCTAACAAATTAATTCAAGACTATGTTGCAAAAATGAATACACCCCAGTGAAAGTCTTAGGAGCAAAGCTAAATTTTAGACAACAAAATCATAATTAACAAGAATTCAACTACAGGTGAGTCTAATTATTTATTAAACAGGTATCCAGCAGACAGTTGATTATAAAAGGGTGTTACTTAACAAAGATAACCCCTCCCATTTCATGCTGTCAGCAATGGCACCACATGGAAGAGAAATGTCAAACGGCCTGAGAAAGAAAATAATTTATTTACACAAGAAAGGTGAAGGCTACAAGGAGATCAGCAAGGATTCACATATCGGAATACTGTAGCAAAAGTGATACAACAATTTAACAAAGATGGAACTGCAACCATCTCACAGTGACGTCCAGGCCATCCAAGGAAGTCAACAGCTTGACAGGAGCATCTTCTGATGAGAAGAGTTGAATAAAATCACCATGCACGTTCACTGCAGTTAGCTAAAGATATAGAAAGCCAAACTGGGGTGATTGTTTCTTGTGACACAATATGGCATACACTGCAGAGGAATGGCATACATGGGTGTCGTCCATGAAGGAAGCCTCCCCTAAAGCCCATGAACAAAAAAGCCCACCTATAATTTGCCAGGGCCTATGCTGAAAAAGAAGAAGACTACTGGAACTCTGTACTCTGGAGTGATGAGACCAAGATAAATGGTTTGGAACTGATGGCTTCAAAACTGTATGGCGTCGTAAAGGTGAGGAGTACAAAGAAAAATGCATGGTGCCTAGAGTGAAACATGGTGGTGGCAGTGTCCTTCTGTGGGGTTGCATGAGTGCTGCTGGTGTCAGGGAGCTGCATTTTATTGATGGTATCATGAATTCACAGATGTACTGCTCTATATTGAAAGAGAAGATGCTACCATCACTCTTGCCCTTGCCCTTAGCCGTCGTGCACTTTTTCAACATGAAAATGATCCAAAACACACATCTAAGGCCACTGTTGAATTTCTGTAAAAGAACAGAGTGAAAGTGATTCAGTGGCTAAGTACGTCTCCTCATCAGAACCCAATTGAACACCTATAGGGAATTCTGAAGAGACATCACTCTCCATCCAGCATCCAGGCTCTAAAAGAGGTCATTCTTGAAGAATGGAAAAAAAGATCGATGTTGCAATATGTCACCAACTTGTTCATTCAATGCCTAGAAGACATTGTGCTGTCCTTACAAATCATGGAGGTCAAACAAAATATTAGATGTAGTAGTTTTGTTGTAGGGTGTATTGATTTTTGCAGCAACTAATTTCAGTAAAACCGAAGATTTTGTAATCTAAGTTATATTGATAACCCTACTTTCATGTAAGGAGCTAAACAAATGTTCTATAAAACTCAGTTTTGTCAAAATTATGAAAATTGTTCTTGTGTTCATTGAGATATTGATTAAAATTGTACTTTTCAAAAGGGGTGTACTCATTTATGCTGCACACTGTATATATACACTGCTCAGAAAAAACACCCCCTTAGCATTTCTGGCTGTGGATATCTTGAATCTCCAGATGATTCATGAAGCATTTACGTCCTGGAATTCATATGCCCTTAGCTCAGGCATGCAGACAGCAGGGCACTTGCCTGAGAAAACTCTTCCTCCCCAATTGGGATACATGACCTCGTTTTCCTAGGCCTGAAAACCAGGAAGTAACTGAAGATATATATATATGTATACATATGTATGTATGTAGTATATATATATATATATATATATATATATATATATATATACTGCTCAAAAGATTTAAAGGAACACTTTGAAAACACATCATATCTCAATGGGGAAAATCTCCTGCTGGATATCTATACTGGTATGGACTGGGTAATGTGTTAGGAACGTAAGGATGCCCTGTCATTTGATGGAAATGAAAATTATCAACCTACAGAGGACTGAATTGAAAGCCACCCCAAAAATCAAAGTGAAAAAATGATGCAGCAGGCTAGTCCATTTTGCTGAAATTTCATTGCAGCAACTCAAAATGGTCCTCAGTAGATAGTATGGCCCCCACGTGCTTGTATACATTCCTAACAATGTCAGGGCGTGCTCCTAATATAGGGCAGTCTATAAATATATATATATATATATATATATATATATATATATATATACAGTTGCAAGAAAAAGTATGTGAACCCCTTGGGATTACGTGGAGTTTTGCATGAATTGGGCATAAAATGTGCTCTGAACGTCATCTAAGTCACAACAATAGAAGAACACAGTCTGCTAAACATAATACTACACAAACATTAGATGTTGCCATGGTTTAATTGCACATAACATGTAAAGATTCACAGTGCAGGGAGGAAAAAGTATGTGAGGCCCTAGCTTAATGACTTCTCCCAGAGCTAATTGGAGCCAGGAGTGAGCCAACCTTGACTCCAATCAGTGTGATGATATTGGATGTGTTGCTGACAGCTGTCCTGCCCTTAAAACACACACACCTGTTTTGGGTTTACTGGTTTCAAGAAGCACTGTCTGATGTGAACCATGCCTCGCAGAAAAGAGCTCTCAGAAGACCTACGATCAAGAATTGTTGACCGAAAAATGATATCCCAGAGCAGGGGCGGACTGACAACTCATGGGGCCCCCGGGCAATAGGGGATCATGGGGCCCCTGTGTCCTTGCCCAAACTCAAAAAAGCCTATGAAAAAGGTACCAGGGGTATCTCATGGGGCCCCCTACTGACCCCGGGCCCTCGGGCAGTGCCCGAGTTTCCAAATGGTCAGTCCGCCCCTGTCCCAGAGATGTTCTATTGGATTTAGGTCAGGCGAGCATGGGAGCCTTTCAATGGTATCAATTCCTTCATCCTACAGGAACTGCCTGCACTGCATACTCTCTCTCTCTCTCTCTCTCTCTCTCTCTCTCTCTCTATATATATGTATATTACATATACTTTAGCATATACTGTTTATAAATATATATATATAATGAATTGGTGCAGATTATTTGCACATTTTATATGATACATGCATTAATGGAGTTAGGAAAGTAGGGGTAAGGTTGGTGTTGCAAGGTATTAAATCCTTCCCCATCTGAAAATCAATTTCTATCTTTTCTGTAAACCTGGCTGCCTTCTATTTAGTGTTGTGTTGATTTTCGTATTGCTATATGGTTGCCTTCTGCAGCCCTGGGGTAGATAAATGGCATATCTTGTGTGATGAAAGGGAATCTGACAATGAATACAATAATCATGCTGGCGGCATCACCAATGAAAACTGTATTGTGTTTCTGTGTTGACGATAACACATAATTCATGATATTCCATAACAATCTCCATAAGTGTTAACAGGCAGTTAAGTGGCAAATAATGCATTCAATTTGTATTTGTGTTTTGCTTCAGCTGTATACCACAGTTGACAGACATAATAGGCTGGCGCGTTTGCCGTAGTTCAACCTTAAATCCTTTTAAAATTCAGAACCTGCGCCAAATGGCAGCTTTTTTCGTCTTTGATGGAAAGAAAAAGTTTCCAGAAGTGCAAGTTCTCTGTACCCAATTTAGTTTCACAAAAGTTTAGAACTGCTTGCTGCGATCCAGAGGTCACTGAGAATTATCATCTTTCTGTAGATGGCTAACAGCCAGTCGTATTTAGTTGCTACACTTTGTAGTGCCGGCAAGCCAGGAGAGAATTTGTCTCAGATTTTCGTCATCTATTTGTGACAGTGCACGATGGCGCACGCTGTGCCAGCTGGCCCGATTCCTTCTGTGACTCCATTTTTTGTCATCTGCTCATTTTATAATTTCATCAATTAGACTTTGCGGGTGAACAAGGTTGCATTCCTAAGCAGACACCACTGAAAACCACTATTTAATTACTGGGTTTGCTAAGACACAGGAGCAGATGCCTAAGTGGTTATTTTTAGAACACGGGATAAACTGACTTTGTCACCAATCTTCCACTTTTGTTTTTATTAACTTGTAATTACATTACTTAAAAAGGTTGTAAACCCTTACCGTGCAGTGATACACATAGATGGATCAAATACTCCTACATGAGTTGTACCAGTTTATCTGTTGTTTCTCTTATCTACATCATTTCAAAGTTCAGAATTTATACAGCTTGTCTGAGCTTTCAGAAAACAGGGGGTGGAGAGCTGATGTGAAACACTGCAATTAAGTAATTATATTACTTAAAAAGGTTGTAAACCCTTAACATGAAGTGATACACATAGATGGATCAAATAATTCTGCATAGGTTGTACCTGTTTATCTGCAGTATTCTCTTTTCTACATTATTATTATTATACAGTATTTATAAAGCACCGATAGTTCACTCAGTGCTGTACATTACAAAGGGGGACAGAACATGTAACAGAACAATAACAATACAATGCAAAACATGAGGGGATTGAGGGCCCTGCTCTTTCGAGCTTACAATCTAGGAGGGAGGGGATGGTGGCACAGGAGGAGATAGCTGTGGGGGATGGAGTGGTAAGAAGAGTGGAGGAGGTTGGCAAGTTAGCAGGGGGTGGGGTAGGCTTCCCTGAAGAGATGGGTTTTCAGGGTGCACCTAAAGGAGAGGAGAGTAGATGATAATCTGATGGGTTGGGGCAGGGAGTTCCAGAGGATGGGTGACACCCTGGAGAAGTCCTGGAGGTGGGCATGGGAGGAGGAGACCAGGGAACTAGAGAGAAGGAGGTCTTGTGAGGAGCGGAGTGTGCATGCTGGGCGGTACTTGGATATTAGGCAGTGATGTAGTTTGGGGCAGTATGGTGGCACAGGAGGAGATAGCTGTGGGGGATGGAGTGGTAGGAAGAGTGGAGGAGGTCAACATTCAGCTTGTCTGAGCTATCAAAAAACAGGGGGTGGAGGACTGAAGTGAAACACTGCAGAGCCAAGTGAGGAGAGCTCTAAGAGCTGATTGGAGGGAAGGGACACACACCCTTCACACAGCACACAGAAACAGAGCTGAGCTTACCAATCACAGGCTGTGTGCTGGAGATCCCTCCCTTGTCCCAATTTTTTCTTCTTGGTGTTAGGAAGACTTGGCAGAAGTGATTAATGAGAAACTACATAAAAACACTGCTAGTTACAGACTCCACCAGAATATTGTTTTTTTTTAATATGTATTCATTTTAGAAAATACAATACTTTGTAAAGGGGCGGTGGCCAGGGGCATACAATCGTTTCTTTCTTCAACATAGACATTTCTAAAAACAGAAAAAAGCATACCACACTCCACAGGTCCCGAGTAGCAACCCCCAAAGGGGAGTACCCATCAATAAACAGATCGGTTGGTAACAATAGTGACTGTCTCCATAAAAATGCATACGCTCCATATGTAGAATTACAAAACTTGATCATTCACAGTCCTCTTTGAGGGGAACATGCTTTGTATCATGTATGTAGTGTCTGCCAGACAAAGGTACCATGGATAAAGGATATAATGGAATCCCATAGATATGTGCAATGGTGTAGTCCAGGGGAGGGTACTGTAAGCTGTAAAGGCCTCCCTCTTACACTGAGCTAGCAATCGGACATGTCATATTTGAGATGAAAATAGGCAGTCCCAGACAGGGGCGGACTGACCATTTGGAAACTCGGGCACTGCCCGAGGCCCGGGGTCAGTAGGGGGACACATGAGATGCCCCTGGTACCTTTTTCATAGGCTTTTTTGAGTTTGGGCAAGGACACAGGGGCCCCATGTTCCCTATTGTCCAGGTGCCCCATGAGTTGTCAGTCTGCCCCTGGTCCCAGACAATACATAAACATACACGTGTAGTCCAGAGGAGGATATTTATCTCCTTATCTCCTCCTCCCATGCTTGTATCCAAGACTTCTCCAGGGCGTCACCCATCCTCTGGAACTCCCTACTCCAATCTATCAGATTATCGCCTACTCTACTTGCCTTTCGGCATTCACTGAAAACCTTTCTCTTCAGGGAAGCCTATCCCGCCTTCTGCTAATTCTGGTATCCTCTACTCTTCCAACCACTCCATCCCCCACAGTGACTACCTACTGTACCACTCACCCCGCCCTCCTAGATTGTAAGCTCCCAGGATCAGGCCCTCCTAACCCTCTTGTATTGAACTGTATTGTTGCTGTATTGTCTCCCTTTATATTGTAAAGCGCTGAGCAAACTGTTGGCGCCATATAAATCCTGTATAATAATATTAATAATAATATGGTATCTGTGTGAAAATTATGGCTTCATCTCCCTCTGGTGCCTAATGTTGGGGCATCATCCAGGGGAGAACATGAACTAGAAAAACCTCCCTCATACATTGGATGGATAAAATTCTCGCTCGGTGCCCATCCACAGGGGGTTCTTTAATTTGTTTTGGTGATCTTGAGAGTAAAGCTTCTCCAAATGTGATGGAATAAAAGTATATGAATAGTATTTGGTAGTAGCCCATTCCTGACTGGTTTTGATGGTACAACCGGGTAGGCTTTTTTTTTTTTAAATGCTTTTCAAAGTATGTTTTTTTCTAATATGAATACATATAGAAAAAACAATATTCTGGTGGAGTCCATAACTAGCCGTGTTTTTATGTAGTCATTATGTTGGTGGCTAGGGACTCCGGGTTTACTTAACCACTTGCCCTCCTGAGGATTTCCCCCCCTTCCTGACCAGACCATATTTTGCGTTACAGCACTGCGTTATTTTAACTGACAATTGCGTGGTCATGCAATGCTGCACCCAAATTAAATGTATGTCCTTTTTTTCCCATGAATTGAGCTTTCTTTCAGTAAGAAAAAAAAACAGACAATTTTGAGGAAAAAAAAACAATATTTTGGACATTTTGCTATGAAACATGTCCAGTAAAAAAATTTTAAACATCAAATTTCGTCAAAAATTTAGGCCAAAATGTTTTCTGTCTTTTTTTTGTCTTTTGCGCAGCGGCGCAATCTGTCACCGTCCGTGTATCTCGGACACGGCCGATGACAGATCTGAGTACTGGCCCCCATTGCCGCTACCATGTGACCTGCTGTGACCAATCACAGCAGGTCACATGACAGTTGTATACAATGGATGGCTTCATTCATGCCATCCATTGTATACTAGTGTCTAGCTGTGAATGGTCACAGCAGGTCACATGCACATGTCATGTGATTAGCTGTGGCCAAATCACAGCTTAGCACAAAAAAAAACAAAAAAACTGAATGAATCGATTTCATTCAGATAAATGCTTGCTTATAGCAAAGTAATTCTTTGCTATAAGCAAAATGTGTAAAAAAAAAATACTGATCACTTTCCCAAAGTAGTACAATGTTAGTATGGTAACATTATACTACTTTGGTCATAGTGAAATATGAAAAAAAAATCTTTAAAAAAAAGAAAAAAGTAATAAAAAATTAACAATAATAAAAAAAAATTATAAAGAATTAAAAAAAAATTATATATATTTTTTTTATGCTGTCACTAGTCAGTGTCCCTGATCACTGCCATGCCAGTTATATGATGACGCTGTACTGCACTGGTGACAGTATGTAAAAAAAAAATAGTGAAAATAATTTTTTTAATTTTTTAATTTCCCGAAAAATTATGAAAAAAATACAACTTCAAAAAACTCGCCATGCCTCTTATGAAGTACGTCGGACTGTCCACTTTGCAAAAAGGGGTCATTTGGAGGATATCTGTACTGTTCTGACATTTGGGGGATATCTGTACTGTTCTGACATTCTTGGACCTCAAGAAATTAGATTGGCTGTCAGTACTTCAGGATTGATCAATTTTCAGATCTATCCCATAGTTTGTGAACTCTATAACTTTCCTACAAACTAAAAAATACATCCTAATTTGGGTTATTTTCACCAAAGACATGTAGCAGAATACATCTCGGCCTAAATTTATGAAGAACAATTATTTATTTGCAAACTTTTATAACAGAAACCAAGAAAAATGTGTTTTTTTTTTTCAAAATTTTCAGTCTTTTTTTGTTAATTTAGCAAGAAATAAAAACCCCAGCGATGATTAAATACCACCAAAAGAAAGCTCTAGTTGTGTGAAGAAAATGATAAAATTTTAGTTTGGGTACAGTGTTGTATGACCGCGCAATTGTCATTCAAAGTGTGAGAGCGCTGAAACCTGAAAAATGGCCTGGGCAGGAAGGGGGTAAAAGTGCCCGGTATGAAAACGGTTAATAAACTTAAGTGGTATTAAACCCAAAAGCAACAGTAATCCTTAGAAATCTTAGATGTGTTGGCTGCATTCGTTTTCTTTTTTAAGCTTTCTTCTTTTTTCAGCTGGTGATCTAGCCAGTAAGTCTGCTGTTTTTCAAAAGAAAAAGCTCTCCTCCAGACAGGGGCGGACTGATCGTTGGGGAACTCAGGCACTGCCCGAGGGCCCGGGGTCAGTAGGGGGCCCCATGAGATGTCCCTGGTACCTTTCATAGGCTTTTTGGGTGTGGTTTGAGTGTGGGTGAGGACATAGGGGCCCCATGATCCCCTATTGCCCAGGGGGCCCCATTTGTTGTCAGTCCAGATGTATCAGTTACGGGGATGAATCAAACCATTTACCGCTGACACGGGTGCTTACAATGATCAGCTTTTATTTATGTCTTTGCCTTCATGCCGCAAGGCAAAAACTGTGTGCTGTGATTGCCTATAAAGTGTGGAGTTTGGCTTTAGTTTGTGAGTGTATTTAAATGTACTTGTACATCTATCACTTCCCTCTCCTCAGACTGTCAATGCTGCTGTACAAATGTGCCCCCTGTGCTCCTTCATCCAGAGTGGAGGCGCTCAAACAAACCAGGTGAAACCAGAGGGGCAGAGTCAGGCTTTAGTCATGATTTAAATCTGTTTATAAACAAGAAAGTGGTTAGGGCCAGTCCACACTAGTGCCGAAAGCTGTGTTTTTCTGTAGAAAAAAATGCAGCTCTTTGCAAGGGCACACAGAAAAAAATGTTTTTTGTGTGCCCTGTTCATGGTTCCACAGTGCAGGACAGAGCTGTGCAGGAAGCTGCAACATGTCATTTCTATATTTCCATATTTAAAGGTACCCTGACCATCCAAAGCAATCTTTGTAGGATTATGACTGCAATATGTGTTCATTCTTTTACCAAATAATAAATGCTGGCATAATATGAACTCTTCAGAATAAATATAACCATTCACACAAATCCCCACCCCCAAGGAGCTTATAGTCAAGCCCTGCTATAGTCATTCAGCAGGTTCTATGGTCATGTTGCTTAGTAAATATTGACTCCTTTAACCTCCCTGGCGGTATGATTATTTCAGATTTTTGGTGCTGAAAGCGGTACCATTATTTTGCATGGAAATATGTAGTTTTTTATTGTAGGCTGTAATTTCTAGGAATAACTCACTGAAATCTGTCCGAACAAGAGTCTAGTAAACATCCCGGGTATGATAAAATTTGAAACACGAAATCATAAATTATAATTTAATAAATAATCATAAAAAATAATAATATAATAATAATACATTTAATTCAATAATATAATCAAACCGAAAACACTGAAATTTGAAATACAGAGGCAAATTCACACATCGCTGAGCAAAGTCACAAAATCGTTTTCAGTGTCTGATGACGAATTTCCCCCACGAATCATTATCACTCAATTCTGCAAGTAGTTCTGATTTACTATCGCTGTTCTCTAGCTGATCTAAAACCGCTTTTGACGTAAAGGGACGCTTTTTGGACGCCATGGAAGTTTCCAGACAGAAAGAACTTTCAAAATGCAGGCAGGGCACAGGACAAAGCAGTAGGGACAAAATGTATGTGAAATGCTTTGAAACAGCAATGTTTTACTATATAATATTCATTCTTAAAAAAATGAAATTTTTAAAAAATTTCAAATTTGCCACCGGCGTCCGTACGTCCCGACGTCCCAGGGACCGGAACACGGAAGCCGGATGCCGGCATCCGCCGGAGGAGATGGCCGGGGACACTGCAGGAGACACATCGTGGGAGCCAAGGGTAAGGTAAGTGCTGCAGGGACTCCCTGAGCAACGCCGCATGGTAAGCCCGAGTGTAGCTCGGGGTTACCGCTTTTGGTACTGACATTTTACCCCGAGCTACACTCGGGAATACCGCTAAGGAGGTTAACAAGATAATGATTTGACACCACAACAAAGGGGATTCCATAAATGCCAGACCAACTTCTAAACGCAGGTGGTAACCTTCAATTCCCAGACTGGAGCAATGCATAGAGCTGGTGCTGCCCTCCTGAGGTTGGGGAATCTTGCAACTACGCAAAAGATAAAACAAAGGACGCAAAGGCCCAGTGCATTATCAACAGCCCTTTAGCTAGGATAAAAGAGTGCATACTCACAAAAGCAATAAATATAACATCATCATACGTAAACTTCAGAACCAAAATGTCTTCAACACAACAAAATCCAAATGCAAATGAACATTGTAAACCAGCTACCATGTTTCGGGGGCTATACCCCCCTCTTCAGAGCAAAACTATGAAGAAGGGGGTATAGCCCCTAAAACACATCAGCTGGTTTACAATGTTCATTTGTATTAGGATTTCGTTGTGTTGAAGGCATTTTGGTTCTCGAGTTTAAGCACAACGCTGTTATAGTCATTGCATTTGTGAGTATGCACTCTTTTACCCCAAAGTGCTGTTAATAATGCACTAGACCTTTTTACTCTTTTATTTTATCTTTTGTGTAGGGATGTTGCAACTAAGGGACTACACATGACCCGACCAGAACTCTATACCTATTTTGGCTATGATGTTCAAAATACCTGTAAAGTAAAATAATATCAAATATATGAATGAACGAAAATTAAAAATACATTAATAAAATTAAACTAAAATGCCATCATACTATCAGTAATGTATTCCTACTTTTACCCACCCTATATATTTGTAGAGGATTACTAGGTTACTATTGTGACGAACTCATCGTGCGACCCCTGCCCTTCTCACCAACTCATGACAATGGACCAGCCAATCTCACACCACGCTGTCACTTGCATAACAATGCCACTCTCAGCTTCATCCTGCACAAAGATTTTCCAGCTCACGGGACCACAATCTAGGTGCCAGCAGCCTGCGAGCTATTATCACTGGGTAAATTATTCAAGCAATTGACTCTTCAAACTCCAAACTGCCACCAGATAGTTTTGGGACTATCAACCCTTCACAATGTTAGAAAGAACAAATGTGGACAATAAACATCTGTAACACACACTGTCACCACAGAAAAGTATATTCAGAGGATTATTATATACAGTAGCACTCTTCAAGAGACAGGGATTCTTTAGTTGGCATTAAAAGCCTTAGAGTCAATTCCAACACTTTTCAAAATAGGGTTTATTACTAAAAAGGTCAAAATGGTGCAATTCAAATATTTACAGAAAGGGATGTTACACAGACATAAAGAGAATAATAATGCAACAGAGAAATAAAATAAAGGAGTTAAGAAGGCAGAATACTTGCAAAGTCCTTGGTTTTAGAGTCCAATTGTCCAAGCAAAAAACGTTGCCTTGGCTCTCAAGTCCGGTAAAATGTTTCTTGGTTGATGTTAAATGAGAGCTCTCTTACTAGATCCGGTCAGTCTCTTTCTATGATATCAAAGGGGTGTCACCCGAGAACAACTGACCAATCATCTGGTTTAGGGGATGGGTGCTAGGAGGTCACCAAATTTATGACCAAGTCCCAACTACAGTTTCATATTAATATTAACAACTTTCAATACCCAGGAGGGAAGAGACTGCTTTCTCCTCTTTCCTATGTGCTAACATAGTCATGTATGACCTTGATTTGTTCGGTATGATATTGCCTATTCAAATATATACCTAATATTAATGTGCCTTGTTCCTGTTGAATTCTATGAATTGTATGTGGAATTGTTACATGTGGACTAGATGTTTTATGGCACGCTCTGCCTCAATGGCCTTACAGGTCATGTGTGACTGATTGACTGAGTTATTATAATTTTACAATAGAGTAGAGGAAAGTGTTTTCCATGGTTCATGGAAACAGACATCCTGCCAAGACTAATTAGCTGTTTACTGCTGGCATCCAGGCCTAGGCTCTGGCATCTATTGTGTTTTAATTAAGATAAGAGGCTCTTTTGAAGTTTGTTAAAAGTTACAGCTACAAATTCTAGTTTTCAGTAGGAGGGGAGGAAGATCATTGCCCATGAAAAACAAAAATGGCTGTCGTGTACAGATTCCATGTCCTTATTGAGCACAGTCATTACAAATATCTCATATATAGTATGTTCAGGATTTTTCAGTATCAGCTTCATAAAAAAGAATTACATTTCTGTTATATAAAGGACTGAAACATCTATAATTCTGCTATTAAACTAGAAAGATGGAGCTCCTGTTATAATGGCAAAGAGCCCACAGCTCTGCTTGGCAATAAGCATTTTCAAATTGAGTTGTTCTACTTGAAAGGATTGTAATCATTCTGGTTTAAATGAAAATGATATGATTATTATCATTAATTCAATCAAGAACTTAAAATGAGTTAGATATCAAAATAACAATGATAAAATGACACACGTCAGTTCCAGTGTATAACAATAATCAAGAAACGTGTACCATTACCAGATCACCATAACCAAATGATATTTAAAACTTTCCAGAAATGAGCAAGATCTTTATTTAGGAGATTATGAGGAAGCAGAGTTAAAGGGGGAAACTATTCTTAAAAGAATGTTTCTCAACATAGCTTGTTTATCGTATTTAATAGGATCAGGACTAAAAAATGTTTTCATTATTTTTCCTTTATTTTGTCAGAATAATATGAAATAACATAAAAGTTGTTTTATAATAAATCCTATAATCTTCAAAATAAAAAACATTTTAACCCACCCTTGCTCTTCATAAATAAAGGTCAAAGAAGCCTACATGCCCTGACCAAATTTAGACTTCTCAGTATATACCAGTATGTATTTATTATTTATTTCAGGTACTTATATAGCGCCGTCAATTTACGCAGCACATTACATATATATTGTATATTCACATCAGTCCCTAACCCTCAATCTACAATCTAAGGTCCCTAACTCACATTCATACACACTATGGCCAATTTGGACAGGAATCAATTAACCTACCAGCATGTCTTTGGAGTGTGGGAGGAAACCGGAGTACCCGGAGGAAACCCACACAGTCACAGGGAGAACATGCAAACTCCAGGTAGGTGGTGCCATGGTTGGGATTCAAACCAAGGACCCTAGCACTGCCAGGCAGAAGTGCTAACCATTTAGCCACTGTGCTGCCCACAGTACACTTGACAATCCGACTATGACAAATTTAGCTACTTTCTTTTTCTTTTTTCAGTTTTTTAAGGACATTAAGAGTTTTATTTGATATTTTGTTTAAGTAAGTATGTTGCTTCTGGTCTTTAGTATAAACTGGACAAAAATTAAAAAAAAAACATGTATTTTTGTTATTTTACTCATAATAGTTAATTATTTTTTGCAAGTTTCCACCTAAGTTTCCCTTAGGGCTCTTTCACACAAACGTTCCGATCAGGTCTTCCTGCCCTTTTTTCAGGTGGACCAGATCGGAACCTCCATCCTCCTCTATGGAGCGATGGGTATAAATGGACATGTGTCCGATAACACCCACCGACATCTGATCCAATCTGCCAAAGAGGGATGGATAGGGATCCAATTCCCCTTCCATCTGTTGGATCAGATCGGATGAAAATGAACAGGTGGTCCGTTTTCATCCCACCGCCTATTGAGGATATCAAGCAGCTCTGTGTCTGCTCTGCAGCAGTGGAGGCGACACAGAGCTGTCATTTGCTTACTCAGCGGGGATCAGCGCAGAGATCCCAACTGAGCAAGTGGATCCGCTAAATGGGTCTATCCCATGTGAAAGAGCCCTTACAGCTTGTTTTCTTCAGAAAGCAGCCATCTCCTCGGTAAAAAATCCTATCCCTTACTGGTATGCTGCAAGGAGGAGCCCTTCCTCTGTGTGCAACCAGTGGTCCCTTTGCTAAGATCTATAGCTCTGCCGTTAGCAAAGTTCATGTTTCCTACCAATTGGTGAACTCTAGAATTGGCTCAGCGGGGACATGTCAAGGACCGCTGCAGAGAGACTACTGCTTTCACATACAGAGCATGCTGACAGAGGACAAGATTTTCTACTGATGCTCTGGCTGCTTTCTAGAGAAAGAAATAGTAATACTCTACACTCCTTTTAATGCACCTAGAATATACTGTATGTAACGTATTAATGTTATTTCAGTTGGACTATTAAAGGAACTTGCAAGAAATAACAAAAAAAATTATAGGAAAAATAACAAAAACATAATTTATCTTTTTTATTTTTATCCAGTTTTCAGTTTATATTTAAAAAATAAAATGAGCAGCAATTTTAATAAAAGCTTTATTGTTCTTAAAAAAAAAACCAAAAAGAAAAAAAAATTGTGTGTATTTAGCTGATTAAATTGAAAGTACACTCAGGCTTTAAGGCTTAAAGAAAGGGAAATGGAAAAAAAAGGCGCTGTGGAAAATGCTCTCAGACAAGCACCTTAGTGAAGGTGCATCTTTATTGGGTGAGACAAAGTAGCAAATATAATAAAATTTGGCCAGCCTGAAGTGGACAGTGTGACTCCAATGGACGGCCCGTCCGCTCTGAGGGGAGCTGAGATCAGAGAATGCTCCTGTCGGCTTCAAATCACGTTGTGTCAGTGTACCAGCGTCCCGGGTGGTGTCACCATGGCAAGCGAAAGGCAGTGTCCGGCGTTGGCTTCAGCTGGGAGCATATGTAGGGTTACCAAGACGACATGTTTCACGCAGTTGCGCTTTGTCAAGTCTCTGGTAACCCTGGCCGACGGCCATTATATAGAAGCCCATTAAAGGGAAGGCTGGCTGAGTGTAATTAGCAGGGGATGGGGTGTCAATCAGAGCGGACGGCTCGTCCTGAAGCAATGCTGAATACAAATTTAAAGGTACAAATTGCAAATTATAAAAAGTGATATGTATAAAAACAATATTGGAAAGCATGATATACTTTTATCTTCAGCAGAATAAAGGTAATACAATAATAATAATAATAACAATAATAATAATAAAAAAGGCTTAAAGAAAATGTGCTTTATTGTACATGATAGGCTGCTATCAGGTACTGTATATAAGCTGTAATTGTATCTCATCATGAATCCGTTTACACCCACGGCTTCAGGTAAGTCCAGCCTCCTCAGCTTTCATAATTTTGAAAAAAGAAACTTTCTAATATTGGAAATTATTTTATTTTTTACGCTTATTTAAATATTTTCTTTTTTTATAAAGCGATCATGTATTTTTTGAAGATGTATCGATCCATCCCAAATATTTGATGTATGTAATATGATTTTTTAATTTTTTTCCTATGATTTATGACTATGTCTCTATATTATGATTGTATGTATTCACAATAATTATTATTTCTAATAATAATAATAATATTAATATTAATATTTTTATCATTGTTAAATTTTAAAGTGAAATCATAACAAATAGCTGTATTAAGGTATATCTGTGTATTATATTTTTTATATATGTATATATTAAAAAAATAAATAAATATATATATATATATATATATATATATATATATATATATATTTTTATGTCTACAGTACTTTTTATGGGTGTTTATGTCACATTCCGTTTTTCTGTATTGATTTATAATATTATAAATACAGTATATATTTATTAAGATTTATCATTCCGCTTTTCTGTACTTCTGTAGCCCAGAGGAAGGGGAAAATATATCCCCAAAACACGTTGGCTTCATCTAATGCCATGGTTCACCAAAACTTTGATTTGACCTTTTTGTGTGATGAACTTTTGTACTGAGCACTCCTCAATATCCACACCAGAGTTTTTCCATCCACTAAGTGTTCTCCAAGAGACCATCAGAGAGCAGAGAGGTAGCAACCCAAGATCAGAATGAGGTCTACCTACATTATATGACACCTTCACTGCACATCAGCCTCTGTGAAGGAGGACTGAATTCTATGATATCCCATCATATCAATACCGCATACTTATTAATCCAACACTATCACATTATCAGCAAAACTAGCAAGATGAGATGTTGGGCCTAGCAGCATAGTGCTATAGGAGGCATCATCGCTAGGTAAGAACAGAATACATTTTGGCAATTTATGGGACTTTAAATATACCACAAACATTAACACTAACAGCAATGTTTTGGTTTAAACAAAACCAAAATTAAAACATAAAACAGTAATACAGATCAAAAAGGGGTCAGAATGGCTAAAGCTATACTTAGGATTGCAACTGGGATAAGTATAGATTAAGCCACCTACCCCCCCCCCCCTTTTCTTTTATCTGTATTAAATGTTTTATTCTCTTGATAAAACCTTTTTCTTTCTTTTTTCCTTTGTATAAAACTATATTTTTTACTCTTTTAGAGATCTGTTTGAGGGAACAGTACACACAATAAGTGATTCCAGTGACATCCCAGGTTTTACGTTTTGGGGTAAGACTGATACCCCCTGGCATTAGGCGGGGGGGGGGGGTGTTAGAGGCTCCTTGTATATGGGTCTTTTCTGTGGTTGGGTTGGTTTTCTCTTACACACTAATGTTCCTCTTAAGATTACATACATACAGTGGGGCAAAAAAGTATTTAGTCAGCCACCAATTGTGCAAGTTCTCCCACTTAAAAAGATGAGAAAGCCCTGTAATTGGCATCATAGGTAGACCTCAACTATGAGAGACAAAACAAGAAAAAAAATCCAGACAATCAGATTGGCTGATTTGGAAAGAATTTATTTGCAAATTATGGTGGAAAATAAGTATTTGGTCACCTACAAACAAACAAGATTTCTGGCTCTCACAGACCTGTACCTTCTTCTTTAAGAGGCTCCTCTGTCCTGCACTCATTATCTGTATCAATGGCACCTGTTTGAACTTGTTATCAGTATAAAAGACACCTGTCCACAACCTCAAACAGTCACACTCCACTATGGTGAAGACCAAAGAGCTGTCAAAGGACGCCAGAAACAAAATTGTAGACCTGCACCAGGCTGGAAAGACTGAATCTGCAATAGGCAAGCAGCTTGGTGTGAACAAATCAACTCTGGGAGCAATAATTAGAAAATGGAAGACATACAAGACCACTGATAATCTCCCTCGATCTGGGGCTCCACGCAAAATCTCACCCCGTGGGGTCAAAATGATCACAAGAACGTTGAGCAAAAATCCCAGGACCACACGGAGGGACCTAGTGAATGACCTGCAGAGAGCTGGGACCAACGTAACAAAGGCTACCATCAGTAACACATTACGCCGCCAGGGACTCAGATCCTGCAGTGCCAGACATGTCCCCCTGCTTAAGCCAGTACATGTCTGGGCCCGTCTGAAGTTTGCTAGAGAGCATTTGGATAATCCAGAAGAGGATTGGGAGAATGTCATATGGTCAGATGAAACCAAAATAGAACTGTTTGGTAGAAACACAACTCGTCGTGTTTGGAGGAGAGAGAAGGCTGAGTTGCATCCAAAGAACACCATACCTACTGTGAAGCATGGTGGTGGCAACATCATGCTTTGGGGCTATTTCCCTGCAAAGGGACCAGGACGACTGATCCATGTACAGGACAGAATGAATGGGGCCATGTATCGTGAGATTTTGAGTGCAAACCTCCTTCCATCAGCAAGGGCATTGAAGATGAAACGTGGCTGGGTCTTCCAACATGACAATGATCCCAAACATACCGCCCGGGCAACGAAGGAGTGGCTTCGTAAGAAGCATTTCAAGGTCCTGGAGTGGCCTAGCCAGTCTCCAGATCTCAACCCCATAGAAAACCTTTGGAGGGAGTTGAAAGTCCATGTTGCCCAGCGACAGCCCCAAAACATCACTGCTCTAGAGGAGATCTGCATGGAGGATGGGCCAACATACCAGCAACAGTGTGTGCCAACCTTGTGAAGACTTACAGGAAACGTTTGACCTCTGTCATTGCCAACAAAGGATATATAACAAAGTATTGAGATGAACTTTTGATATTGACCAAATACTTCTTTTCCACCATAATTGGCAAATAAATTCTTTCCAAATCAGCCAATGTGATTGTCTGGATTTTTTTTCTCATTTTGTCTCTCATAGTTGAGGTCTACCTATGATGCCAATTACAGGCCTCTCTCATCTTTTTAAGTGGGAGAACTTGCACAATTGGTGGCTGACTAAATACTTTTTTGCCCCACTGTATTTGAACCCTTGTGTCCCCCTACTTTCTCCGGGGTGTGCATTTCAGGGTCTCCGAAGGGATGGGTGGGCTTGTTGACTGTCCCTGTGCCCGTTCCAATCTCTGGACTGGTCAATGAGGTGGGAACCATCATATGTGTGTTTTGTGGTTTAATTGGTGTGTTTGTTCCTGCCACCCCCCTTTTCCCTCCCCCCTTCTTTTTTTTTGTTTGTGTGAGTGAATTAAAGTGTTACTAAACCCACAACAGTAAGATCAGTCTGTATATTCAGTAAAGCATGCTTGTTATACTCACTGTAGAACTGAAGGGGTTATTCCCCCGCATTGCGTAAAAAGGCTCTTTTATCCTTTCTTCTCTGATCCTCCCCTTCTTCTACTGTCCTCAATCCATCTCCTGATAGTACAGAGTTCTAGGAGACACTCTGCACATGCTCAGTTTAGTGTGTATTGCTAAAGAGGTTTTTTTTTTGTTCTTTGGGAGGGTGCATATGATCAGCACAGCCAATCAGCACTGTCCAGACAGAGGGTCAGGGGTCATGCAGCCTCATAGGACAGTCAGAACAGAATGAAAACTCCTCCTACAAACTTTAACCAGTGCTCAGCTGAACACTGATAGAAGTCACAAGAGTGCAATTTCTTGCTGAAGAAGGTATTTAGCAGTTTATATTTACTAAAATAATTGAGTTTCCATGTTCCGTGTACTGTGGGAGACCAGATACAGTGAATGCAGGGTCCTGGGTTTAGTAGCACTTTAACGCCTATGTATAACTTAGCTATGACATAACTTGTATAAATATTATGTGTTTAATGGGATGGCCTTTATTTTTCATAGTTTATCTCCAATAAGATATTGTCATATGGATATGAGACCGGAAGCGTTCTGAAGAAGCAGGGGAATTTGAGTATCATGGATTGCTGTATTTGAGATAATGTGGCTTTGGTCTTCCACAAAAACATTTATGTATTGTTGTATCCAAGATTTTATGTTTCTAAGCCTTGATTGGAGTGTTTTATTCAGTTTACGTAATTAAATCCGTGATTATTTTTCATTTCAATGGTCGCTGTTGTTACAATTTGTGGTATATTTAATAAACTGCCATAATGTATTCTGTTAAAGCACTTTCACACCTACACATCAGGCATGTAAGCTAGGCAGCCTAATGACTAACTGGAACAACTTGCACTACATGCTTACAATGTTAATGCTGATTGCAAAGCAGCGGCTTAAAACGGAGCTCCAGTAAAGGCTAAACAAAAAAAAAAGTCAGCAGCTACAAAAATCGTAGCTGCTAACTTCTAAAAAACAGACACTCACCTGTCCCTCATTCCTGCGGTGTCCTCACCACCGCTAATTTCACCGTCCGCCCTTGCTCCCCAGCCCTGGCATGTTAAGTGTAGGCACCCAGCTGTGACAGCTTGGGGCTTCATAACTGGGTGCCCACTGCCAGGGGCGGACTGACCATTTGGAAACTCGGGCACTGCCCGAGGGCCCGGGGTCAGTAGGGGGCCCCATGAGATGCCCCTGGTACCTTTTTCATAGGCTTTTTTGAGTTTGGGCAAGGGCAGAGGGGCCCCATGATCCCCTATTGCCCGGGGGCTCCATGAGTTGTCAGTCTGCCCCTGCCCTCTGCACATGTGCGAGTAGCCTTGTGAATGAGCCTTGTGAATGATCCCGTAGTCTTCTGGGACCTGTCATGTGTCCTTGAAGACCACGGGGAGGGTGGACAACTTCCGCTTTCGATCGCCTAGACGATCACTGCGGAAGTGGAAGCAGGTACCTGTAAAATCAGGTACCCGCTCCCCAAAGGTGCCAATTCCTTACGTGGAGCGGGGTACCAGTACTTAAAGCAGAACTTCCCCTTTTTGGTGGAGCTCCACTTTAAGTGGTTGTAAAGGCTCAAGGATTTTTTTTACCTTCATGCATTCTTTTCATGAAGGTACAAAACATACAGTGCACAACTCCCCCCACAGCCCCCCTAAAACTTACCTGAGCCCCATCTCAATCCAGTGATGTGCGGAAAAGTCTTGGCTTTTCCTCCTTATTTCCTGAGGCAACAGCAGTAGCCATTGGCTCGCAATAATGTCAATCATTGCCAGTGTCGCATTGAGGAGAGAGTGGAGGGCAGGGCTGAGCCACGTTCTGTGTGTGAATGGACACAAGCTGCTTGCCATGGGGCTACTATGTGGGAGGAAGGGGCCAAGAGCTTTAGAGGCAGACCCAAGAAGAGGAGGATCAGGACTGCCCTGTGCAAAATCACTGCACATACAAGGTAAGTATGACAAGTTTGTTATTTTTAAACAACAATTATCTGATTTTAACCACTTGCCCTCCAGAGGATTTACCCCCCTTCCTGACCAGGCCATTTTTTGTGATGCTGACAATTGAACGATTATGCAATTCTGCACCCAAATTAAATTTATGTCCTTTTTTCCCACAAATGTAGCTTTCATTCGATGGTATTTGATTGCCTCTGCATTTTAAATTTTTTGCACTATAAACAAAAAACCGACACTTTTGAAAAAAAAAATATTGTTTACTTTTTGCTATAAAACACCCAGTAAAAAAATTGTAAAAATCAAATTTCATCACAAATTTAGAACAAAATATATTCTGCTTCATGTCTTTGTGAAAAAAAATATCCCAATACGTGTAAATTAATTGGTTTACGTGAAAGTTATTTACAAATGGTGGTATACACTGGAATTTTATTTTTTTATACTAGTAATGGCGGCGATCAGCGACCTAGAGCATTCTGACACTGGAGGGAACTAACTTTCACTGACATCGCCAATGACACCAATACAGTGATCAGTGCTAATAAAAAAGCACTGACACTGTACTGATGACACTGGGCAGGAAGGGTATAACATCTGGGGCGATCAAAGGGTTAACTGTGTGCTGTGTGTGTTTTACTCTGTGTTGTGTTTTAATGTGAAAGCACATTACTTTATATTGCTCTGCTATGCAGAGCAATACAAAGCAGCATGCTGGAGTTGACAGGGGAGAGATCTGTATTGTTTACAGACCTCCCCCCCCATCAGTGTTCCTCAGTGATCGCCTGGTGCCAGTGGGGAATCTCTGGCCAGGACCCGGTGATCGACAGCTGAAGCACACCCCCTACCTGAACTGCAAAATCACGTATATATACATGATTTTGCACAGCCCTGCCACCCTGTAGCAGTATTTCTGCTATAGGGCGGTAGGGAAGCGGCTGTTACTAGAAGGATTTTTAGGTAAGAAACTTTGCAACAGAAAGTATTTAAAAAAAACTATATCCAGTGAGACATGGTACCAAACATTATGAAAAATAGATTTAGGGCTTAAATTAACTTTAATGACATATAATATCAAGTTTTCTTTAAGAACTGACCATCTTCAATGTAACATGTACCTTTTACTACTGCATAGAATATATTTCTTCATGCCCGCTGTAAATGTTTAAACATCCAAAACTTCAAGACTTCCAGGTTTTAGAATAAATAATTTAATGCAAAAACCTATTGCATCAGAAATATTACAACACCTTCATTACACAGGAAACAGATGGGTACAAAGTGTTAGGGTGCCTTTTGAAGTGAATAATTAAAATTGGCACCACTGTGTTTATATGTGTTATCAAGTCACAAAGTTCCTTTTTTTATTGAAATATGAGGTATGCATGTTCATTAAAAATCTTTTCAAGCAAAATTGTTCTTGCTTTGTAAACTAACCTTGAAAAAAAATGTAGTTGCTAAAACTGGAAAGCTGCATTGTTTTGTTACCCAAATGCTTGGATAGATTCCAGAACCTGCAATGAAGGCGGTTTAAAGTGATCCTCATGGGTCCATAATAGCATATATGCTAACATTATTAGTAAACCTGTGGCTATATTTAAATTAAATTTAAATTCAGATTCTTTTTTGCATGGGGAGGATCTCTAGATCCCCAAGTAGATTTCCTCTAAATATGCATTACTCTGACACCAAACATTAAAAAAAATTAAGAAAAAAAAAGAAAAAAAAGACACCCCCGCAGAGCAGTAGTGATTTAGTGAAGATCTAAGTCACCACCCCACTGGGTAGGTATTATTAGTTTTCTATTACAGGGTGTCTTTTTTTTTTATTGACATCAAGCCCTATCCTTTATTATCCAGTTGTCAAATGCTAGTGGTAAGTGAAACGGGTAAAGATTAGTGTCTTTCTCCCAATATGGAGAAAATTCTCAGGAACTAAACTGAAGAAAGCAAGTAGAGGAAATCAAGATGTACCCTTAAAGGATGCTGCATATACCAATCTTCAATAAATGGAACATCACCAGCACATTGAATGTTCAAACAGAAGCCTTTTTTATTGATCACAAAAGCACTTCAAAAGGAACCCCTATATTTATAGCCCTTATATTTATTTTTTAAAAAACAATGTTTTGGATCCTTACATCGACCCCTTCATCAGCCTGTCTGTCTGGTAAAGGGGCTAATGAAAGATTCCGAAACATAGCATTTTGTGATCAATAAAAGGGCTCATATTTGAGCATTTTATGTGCCAAAGATGCTCCACTACTTAAAGCAGAACGTCACTCTCTCAATCAACAGTGACTATTTTAATCCTTATGCTGCTAGCATTAGTGAATATATATATATATACACTGCTCAAGGAAATTACAGGAACACTTTGAAAACACATCAAATCTCAATGGGGGAAATTATGCTGGATCTCTATACTGATATGGACTGGGTGATGTGTTAGGCACATAAGGATGCCCCATCATTTGATGGAAATGAAAATGATCGACCTACAGAGGACTGAAGTCAAAGACACCCCGAAAATCAAAGTGAAAAAATGATGCAGCAGGCTAGCCTATTTTGCTGAAATTTCATTGCAGCAACTCAAAATGGTCCTCAGTAGTTTGTATGGCCCCCACGTGCTTGTATGCATGCCTGACAACATCGGGGCATGCTCCTAATGAGATGACGGATGGTGTCCTGGGGTATTTTATCTCAGATCTGGACCAGGGCATCGCTGAGCTCCTGGACAGTCTTAGGTGCAACCTGGCAGTGTCGGATGGATTGAAAAAAGATATCCCAAAGATGTTCTATTGGATTTAGGTCAGGTGAGCACGGGGGTCATTCAATGGTATCAGTTTTCTTCATCCTCCAGGAACTGTCTGTATACTCTCACCACATTGTCGTGCACCAGGAGGATTCCAGGACCCACTGCACCAGCATAGGGTCTGACAATGGGTCCAAGGATTTCATCCCGATACCTAATGGCAGTCAAGGTGCCATTGTCTAGCCTGTAGAGGTCTGTGTGTCCCTCCATGGATATGCCTCCCCAGACCATCACTGACCCACCTCCAAAACGGTCATGTTGAACAATGTTTCAGGAAGCATAACTTTCTCCACGGCTCCTCCAGACCCTTTCACGTCTGTCACATGTCCTCAGGGTGAACCTGCTCTCATCTGTGAAAACCACAGATCGCCAGTGGCGTGACCTGCCAATTCTGGTGTTAAATGGCAAATGCCAATCAAGCTCTATGGTGCCAGGCAGGGAGCACACGGCCCAATAGAGGACATCGGGCCCTAAGGACACCCTCATGAAGTCTGTTTCTGATTGTTTGGTCAGAGACATTCACACCAGTGGCCTGCCGGAGGTCATTTTATTGGGCTTTTTCAGTGCTCATCCTGTTCCTCCTTGCACAAAGGAGCAGATACTGGTCCTGCTGATGGATTATGGACCTTCTATGGCCCTGTCCAGCTCTCCTAGAGTAACTGCCTGTCTCCTGGAATCTCCTCCATCCTCTTGAGACTGTTCTGGGAGACACAGCAAACCGTCTGGCAATGGCACTTATTGATGTGCCATCCTGGAGGAGTTGGATTGCCTGTGCAACCTTTGTATGGTCCAGGCACTGTCTTATGCTACCAGTAGTGACACTGACCCTAGCCAAATGCAAAACTAGTGAAAAACAGTCAGAAAAGATAAGTAGGGAAAAAAATGTCAGTGGCCTCCACCTGTAAAACTGCTCCTGTTTTGGGGGGTCGTCTCATTGTTGCCCATCTGTGCACCTTTTGTTAACTTCATCAACACCAAAGCAGCTGAAACTGATTAACAACTCCCTCTGCTGCTGACCAGATCAATATCCCATGAGTTTAATTGACTGGATGCAATACTCTGATTAAAAAGCACTCCTTTATTTTTTTTTTTGAGCAGTGTATAATATATATATATATATATATATATATATATATATATCTTCAGTTACTTCCTGGAAAGCACTCCAATACGTATAGGAAAATAAGGTCATATATCCCAGTTGGGTAGGAAGAGTTTTCTCAGCCAAGTACACCCTCCTGTCTACATGCCTGAGCTAAGGGTAGATGAATTCCAGGAAGTAAGTGCTTCATGAATCATCTGGAGATTCAAGATAGCCACAGCCAGAAGTGCTAGGGGTGTGGTTTTCGAAGTGCTTTCTCAGCAAAAAAAAAATATTGATACATGGATAGATGGGTGAGAGTGCTTTCAATATTAAAAAAAATACTCAAAAATCATAATTGGTTTGTGGTGCTCAGATGCAATGTAGTTCTGCTTTAAAGGAGAGGTACAGTTGAAGCTTGTTTGCCTGTACTTCTCATGTCAGATGACATCACAGAGCCAGTGCATGCTGGGGAAAGATCAGGAACATATGGTCAGGAGCCATCCAGGAGCCTGGGCTGACACCTGGCTCAGCCTCTCAGCGAGCCACTGAGAGCCTGAGCCAGCTGCTCCTTCCCTCTCCACAGCCCATCACTTCAGTGAGCTCTAGGGGGCAAAGCAGAGAACGGTGACTAATCAGAGCGGTGGGGAGAACTGAGCAACCAGCCATGTTTGATCTTTTAGTTCTTAGCCTTAGAGCCAGTGGGGGACAGATGCAGCATCCATCTAGGTAAGTATGATTTTAAAATAAAAAATGATCCCATACTTTTCTTTTAATGCTGATCTGAAGAAGTTGTTCACTACTAGTAATGTTAGAATCTATATACTGGTGGGCATGACAGGTTCACTTTGAATTCAATTATTTAATGTCATGCAGAGCTGAAAAAAAAGACAGTTCTTTCATGTTCATTTGATGGAGAGCAAATTGACTATTTTTAGATGGCTGGAGAAAGCAGATACAGCTTCTCACAGAAAAAAGAATCAAATAATAAAATTGCACTTTTGTAGAAATGAAATATTACTATGAAACCTATCAACAGAAATACATTAGCTTTGGTACTTCAGTGTTATGTATAACACCAATGCCTCTTGTGGGAAAAAAAAATAATTATAATTAAAACCGGTGAGGTTGGAGCATCAAGTGTAGAGCACCAGTATGACCATAACTGTGCTCCTTTGGTGCATGTGCAAGTTATATTTTGAGCGGTGATGGATGAGAATCCATCCGGTGATGGATGGGGTTTCATCAGAGCATGGATGAGAATGGATGAGAATATCAGAGAGATGTTGAGGTTCCATTAGAGCATGGATATGAATTTATCAGATAAAGGATGAGGGTTCATATAAGGTTTGATGAGAATTTACCAGATGATGGGTGATGTTTCATATAAGGTTTGATGAGAATTTACCAGATGATGGGTGATGTTTCATATAAGGTTTGATGAGAATTTACCAGATGATGGGTGATGTTTCATATGAGATTTGATACGAATTTATCACATCATGGGTGATGTTTCATATGAGGTTTGATAAGAATGTATCAGATGATGGGTGATGTTTCATATGAGGTTTGATAAGAATTTATCAGATGATGGGTGAAGTTTCATATGAGGTTTGATAAGAATGTATCAGATGATGGGTGATGTTTCATATGAGGTTTGATAAGAATGTATCAGATGATGGGTGATGTTTCATATGAGGTTTGATAAGAATGTATCAGATGATGAGTGAAGTTTCATATGAGGTTTGATAAGAATTTATCAGATGTTGGGTGATGTTTCATAAGAGGTTAGATGAAAATGTATCCAAAAAAGGATGAGAATTTATCAGAAGAAAACTGAGGTTTCATCATAACTTTGAGGAGAATTTATCAAATGGTGAATGAGAACTTAATACCTTAATGATGAGGCTTCATGAGAAGATGGGTGAGATGTTTTAGTAATTATGTTGAGATTGCCTGAGACACGATACGGTTGCTTCCGATGCCGAGCATTTTTTGTGTGCGTTGTTTGCATCCGTTCATTCTAAAATGGAATGTTAAAAGTAATCAAAAGTTCAGAATACTTTCGAATTACTTTTGCCAAACCACTGAGAATTGTTATACAAATTTTCATAAGAATGCTCATATGAACATTCATTTGAAAATCTACTAATGTATTGCCAGGTTTACATTAGATTTTAACCGTTCATACTGCTGGTATTTTTACTGGATTGTTTGAAATTTAAAGGAGTAAGTCCTATACGACTTGGGCACATTTTATTACCGATGTATGGTGCATGGTGCCATTTACTGTAAAGAAATTACAGGAGATCCTGTTACTATTGTGGGTAACATTAAGGGGGTAACAAACCTCATGCACAAGAGTTTATTTTTTTATTTTTCCTGTATAACATGGTTCTTCTCTCGGATATAATTGGCTCTCTTTTCAAACATCTCTTCCTTTGCCAATGTTCTTGAATGAATTAAATCTTTCTGTACCTTCTGTGTACATGCTCTACTTGTATTGAAATCCACCTTGCCCATGGCTAGCAATGTTTGGATTAAAAAAAAAAAAAGAAGCTGAAGCCCTAAAGTAGGTAGGCTGTATACATTTCAAATTGTTAATTTCATATCTGACCCAAGTGAACATAAGTATGCTAATGCTATCAGTTTACTTCACATGGCCTTAAAGTATAAAGCAAAACATTTTTTTTTGTTTTTGAGTGGAGAGAGATTTGAACATCTCTCAGTTTTTTTTTTGCTATCTGTCCCCCTATTATGGAGATTCACCCTGTTTTTCTCCTGTTTACCATTAACAGAAATTGATAGTAAAAGAAAATCACAAATTTTGGGTTGTCTCCAGGAAAGTAATAGAGAGAAAATGTTTCAATGGGGCCACTAATTCTGGTAGCCTGGAGGTCCCCAAGAGATGACCTTATTTGCGGGGACTTCCTCTCATTTCCTGTTTGGCTATAGGACAAGAAGTGAAGGCAAATCTCCAAATGGGACACAGGTAAACCTTACAGGGGTTAAAAACCTCCCTTACCCTATCCAAAATGGAAAAAAAAAAGTTTTGCCTATTACTCTATTTTAACAATCCCTTAAAGTAAACCTAAACTCTAACTGTTTAACAAAAATGAAGCACAAATTTATGGACTTTTTTTATAAAATTTTCATTTATTGCATCTTTTGATATGGATATGGACATTATTTTTGGTATTTCGTCTTTTATTCATAACTTATATATGCATATTTGTTTTTAAAAATGATATGGTTTACACATATATTTTTATTTTTTTGTCACCCGATATTTATATCAGCGCCTGGTTGCACCCATTATATATTATTTATTTTGAGCATTCTTAGTGAAGTGCAGCACATTTTTGTTAAATAGTATTGGTTGGCACACTAGTATGAGTATGTGTTAGGGTCAAGCGATTCACAATTAGAACTTAGTATTAATTACTTTTCACCTCACAAGCTTTTTCTTTTCATTTGCTAAACTCTAACTGGATGGCTTTAAGTTTGCTAAAGTCTTGTGCATCAAAACATAGTCCAACTTCCCCCTTAAAATACTGTTTTCACCATTTTTTCATCCCTTGTTGCTGATCTCTCAACCAGCCCCCTTTATCCACCTCCAGTTCATATGCATTCACTCTAGCATCAGTTGAACATCATCACTCTGGACCGGCATCCTGATGGTGACCACCTTACACCGTATCAACGCATTGTATGTTGGCTACCCATAATGGGAAGTGCCTGAACAAGGACCTTTATTGTAGGATCACCAGGGAATTTTGCTAATTAAAAAAGTTGACCACTCTAAACGATTCGCTCACATCTACATACCTATTCGACAGTTTCATACCACAAACATAATGAACCCAAATCTTCCATACTTAACCTTCACATCTCTACCCAACTCCAAACCCAACTAACCAAACAATTCCCATTTTTATGGGAAACAAACAGCATCCCTTACTTAGGAATCAGACTCACACCAGCGACAGACCATCTATACACAGCAAACCACAAAATGTTGCTTGAAACTATCCCCCGAGAACTAAACACTTTACGCACCTCAGAACTCTCCAAACTAGGCCGAGTGGCGATTCTAAAAATGTATGTTTTACCCAAAATCTTGTACATATTCCACACACTACCTATACCAATCCCTAATTCATTCTTCTCTAACCTACAAACAACCCTCACAAAGTTCCTATGGAACTCAAAACAACCGAGATGTACCACCAATCTTCTAATACGACCTACAACTTGAGGAGGAGCAGGACTCCCACACCTCAAGTCTTACTACACAGCTACTCTTTTAGACCAACTATATTTCTGGTGGAACCCATCGAAGGAAAAAATTTGGCCCATAATGGAAACCCTCCCTTTTCAACCAATTAAACCCCAAAATATCCTCTTGACCCCACCATCCAAACGAACAGAACCCCAACGAAAACATCCCTGCATTCTAGCCTCCCTACAAGCTTGATGAGACCTTCTATCCACTAAATTCAAAGATGTTAAACATATACCTACTCCAACCAATATACTACACCTTCTAGTTCCCTCATTAGACCTATCCCAATGGACTAAACAAGGAATAACCAACTTAACTGACTTCTATACCAATCAATCTTTATGCCCCTTCCAAACTCTCCAATCCAAATATAATATCCCTACTACTGAAAATTTTACATACCTAAGAATCGCTCATTGTCTACAAACAACTAGCCTTCCCCACAACACTATGAAACCAAATTACAGCCTACTTCTTCTTCACCAAACCTCAATATCCAGGTAAAGGTATATCCACCTTCGATACATACCTCATCAACTTACAATTCACTCTGCAAACAACTTCCCTAACCAATTGGGAAAAAATCCTATCAGACCAAATAACTTTAAAATGCTTTGAAAATACCTACACCATCACCTATAAAGCTACCCGATACAGCTCCCACTGGGAAGCATATCTAAAAATACTCCACTAATGGTACCTGACCCCAGTCAAACTCTCCATCTACTATCCAAAATTATCTCCTACATGTTGGAGACAATGTGGTGAGCCAGGCTCAACACTACATATTCTGTGGTCATGCAAGTCACTTTGATTCTTTTGGAATACTACTTTTCAATTATTCTCCGAAATAAACACAATTTCGATAGTCCCGAACCCCTCATTAGCACTCCTACACATCGGAATGGAGAAACTCCCCACTTCCAAACAATTATTACCCACATACTCTTTGCCACCAAAATTAATATTACTAGATTATGGAACACAAACAATACCCCCTCAATCAATTCATTACTTACAGACCTAAACATTCAATGTCAAAAATTATCCGCAATTAACACTTCTTCTTATCACAAATTCAATATCCAATAGACCCGATGGCTAAAGCACCCAAAATGCTCTGTACAACCCTGATGACATTTCATGAGTTGAAATCACACCCCATACCAAGACTGGTATCTCCTCAAATACCCAGTTATATCCCTCCTCCCCCCAATCCTATCACCCCCCACCTCTCCACCAAAACCCCCTTAACACCCCAACCGAAACTCAGCACCAAGGTTCATCAATTACACACGAATACCTCTGATGATATTGCTAAACAAGACCAACACCTCATCCATTCAATGGGTGGAACTACAACAAAAATGATCAACCATATTTTATCTAGTGCAATACTGTATGTATGAATGAACCATATCTCTTGTCCCTGTTTTTCCCTGTTTATCTCTGAAAAACTTAATAAAAATATTAAAACAAAAAAAAAAGGTTCACCACAGCTTTTGAAATTTCATTAAAATGTTATTGCTTACTGTTTATAAAATGTAAATGATTGGGTTTAGAGATGTTTAAACATTTTTCTCTATGAATTCTCTGGTTGATACCAGTCATTTTATTTCAGCATTCTTTCAACTTGGATGCAATACACACAATGCACCATAACTTAAAAATGTCACGTGGCCTTAAATTGCTTCTAAGGACCTATCCAAACCTATTTATTTTATTTGAAGCCTTTTGCATTGGAGTCAATGAAAATGCATCAAAACATACTTCAAAGCATTTGTGAAGGTGCATATCAAAACCTCAGGACACATGTCAACATGCACCAGCTTGATATTCTGTAGAAGGTTCATTGCAATGCACATTAAAAACCTATAACAATACCCATGTGTTGACAAGCATTTTAATGCATTTCCATTGGTTCTGATGGAAAATGAACCAGGAAAGAAACCTCATAGGTGTGAATAGGCCTTATGTATACTGTGTTGGCCAGGTATCTTAATCAGGCCCCTCTCCCAACCATCCCTGGTATTTTTTTTTGCAGTTTACTCTTGTTAGCAAGAAAACTTGGTCTAGAGAAACAAAAGCAAAACCCTATCCCTGGGAAAAATCCATGAAGTGTAAAATTCTAGTTGAAATTTCCTAAATTCCTGGCTTGGAGGAGATCATTTGAATGAATCTTTAGAATACAGAATAAAAATACCCCTCCTAGCAGTGAGCTAGATTACAAATTATAAGATATATGACTGTGCAGTCATTTAAACTGGGGCATTGCTACAGGTAAGACATTTCAGAAATAAATCTTCATGACATGGGACAATCCCAGAAAATAAGCATCTGGCCACCATTTCATAATCTTCATTTGTAATCTTTTTATGTGAACGCAGCTCACTTTAATATGTTTTTTGCACTTGCTCTGTTTTCCAATGGGACATTAACATTTATGAATTTCAGATATAAATCTCCACACATGTTTCAGTTGTCATTCTAGGAGGAAAATTAATTTTACGACTTTTAGTTTAATAAAAGGCGGTCTGCTTCATTGCCTGTGGAGTAACATTTTAATGAATGCTTTTTTAATTTACTCTCCTTAATAAAAAAAATTGATTATTATCATGATGTCATTAAATTTATGGCAACATTAACAGATTATTACTTGTATTGTCATTATATTACACTTTCTGTCAAAGACTCTTTCATGTCATGACAAATATTACTTTTTGATTTACATATTTGCCTTGTGGTTTTTAGTTTAGGCTGTAATGCATTTGCAAGTTATGAGACTTTATATACGGAAACCCCTTAGGCAGTGGCAAGTCAAGGCCCCAGTGGCCACTCACTTATTAATTATACATTTCCCTTTACAATATGGCTTAAAATGTTCTTGTTATAATTTGATTAAATTGCATGTTTGGGATGGTGGGGGGAGTAGAAGGGTTGATTGGCAAGTGGAAGAAGCAAAGGGATACTGAGAGTAAGGCAGCGTCTCTCTATGTTCATGATCCTATATATAAAATCTACTGTACAGCTGTTTACTTGGTTTTCTTAGTCCATATCAAGGATTATTACAAAAATTTGTCTGCACTTTTTTTTTTTTTAGAAAGGATAAAACACAAAAATATAAAATGTATGGAACGTTTTGATGCCATCCCAAAAAAAGCAACACTAAACATTTACCAAAATATATATTTATTAAAAATATTAAACGTTTTTCAACAAAATAATGTATACCAGTATAGTTAGATCATCCAAAAAAGGAATAGCATAAGCATATAATGGAAGCCACCGATGGCTGTTTTTGGCACCAGAAAAGTCCCCAAAATTCAATATTTTTGTTTTTGATCATGGTAAAGGATGAGGTGCCATCACTTACCCATCAAACCCTTATGAGTATTAGAGTGCTTTTAGAAAGGATAAACCATACATAAGGAGACAATTGAACCACCGTGGCTGCTATCCATGACAATTTTGCCATGTTCCCATGCTACATTAATAAGACTGTCCATATATGTCCTGACTTCTGGAACAATTTACGCTTTGTTTAGACTTAAGGTTGGGGGAGACAAAAATGCATGGTTGATCCACATTTTTACTGCCCGCCAACACCCCCTTAATCTGCAATAGGCAGCTGATGAGGATGTTTAAATGCCATAACTGCAATTCTTTGCTTCACGCCCTCAGCAAAGTTCACCCAACATGTAGGGAGCATGACACATTCAAGTAAATGGGGAAGCACCGCAAACTCCCTGCAACTGCTTGATTGTTTTAAAAAAATGGGGTTAAACAGGTGGTGAGGAGGCATCCAATCGCTTCTTTACCACCTGTCAGTAGTCTCTGGACTGCAGGGGCGGACTGACCATTTGGAAACTTCGGCACGGCCCGAGGACCCAGGGCCAGTAGGGGGCCCCATGGGATGCCCCTGGTACCTTTTCATAAGCTTTTTTGGGTGTGGTTTGAGTGTGGGCGAGGACACAGGAGCCCCATGATCCCCCGTTGCAGGGGCCCCATGATCCCCTGTTGCCCGGGGGCCCCATGAGTTGTCAGTCTACCCCTGCTGGACTGTTATCAGAATGCGGATCAGGTTTCAGAAGCAAGGGAGATTTAGACTGCGTGATTTTTTCTACCCTTACAGCTAAATTGCAGCCAGAAAAAAGACATATTAAGTTAGCTCTGTATTCATTAATAAATTAATATGTGTATCTTTTCAATGCAACCAGCGTAAGTACCTATGTATGACTTAATATCAGCATCTTGGCATCCCCTATACATAAGAACAGGACTGGAAACCAATCAGGTGTGCTGCATGTTAACATGAAAGAGTCTTTGACAGAAAGTGTAATATAATGACAATAAAAGTAAAAATATGTTAATGTTGCCATAAATTTAATGACATCATGATAATCATCCCTTTTTTTGGTTTACAAATGATTTTTTATTAAAGGATAGACAACAGTAACAGTATAACGACTTGAGAATCAGAATGGCTAAAAAAAAAGGTACATAGGTAAAAAAGCAGTAGTAAAAGATACAAGCATAAAAAAGATAAATGCACATACATGAATGAGGCAGTCAGTAAAAAATACAAAACAACGAAGCTGTTAACAAAGATTCGAAGCACATCGAACCATGATAGAACATCAGTCAGACAATAAATGTGTTTTCCAACCAGGGGAGGACTGACCATTTGGAAACTCAGGCACTGCCCGAGGGCCCGGGGTCAGTAGGGGGCCCCATGAGATGCCCCTGGTACCATTTTCATAGGCTTTTTTGAGTTTGGGCAAGGACACAGGGGCCCCATGATCCCCTATTGCCTGGGGGCCCCATGAGTTGTCAGTCCGCCCTTGTTTCCAACCATCCCATTTTCTGTTGAATAAGTGCAACCTATCTAGCAGTGTATAGTGGATAAGTTCCATGAGCACAACCATATCGACTCTTCGCAAAACAGAGGCCAAAGGAACAGTCGATGACTCCCAGTGAAGGGCAATGGCCCATAAGGATGAGACACAAATTGTGTGGATTAGCCTCATCTCGCTGACAGGAACGCCCGAATTAGGAGCCCCCAGTAAATAAATTTGAATAGACATAGTTTTCGGAGTATCCGCCAGGGCAGAGGCCAACTCCGAGATTCTATTCCAGATCAAGGAGAGACTAGGACAAGCCCAAAACATGTGTACAAAGGTTCCAGCGAGGCCACAAACCCCTGAAGCAGAGGTGCGATGTCCCTGGGAACATGACAGGTAGACTAGAAGGGGTATAATACCAGCAAGTCAAAACTTTAAGGGCCATCTCACGGACCGAGAGAGATCTAGAGCCCCCCTGTATATTATCCACCATGGAATCCCAGTCCTCATCATAAAAAGTAATACCGCAATCTGCCTCCCCTTTCTGTCTATACGTGGGGGAGTAGAGAAGGTGGCGTCCGAAAAGGAGCAATATAAAACTGAGATGAGGCCCCTACATCTGGGAAAGTCACGGCTAATACATTAAAAAAATGTGATATTGAATTATCCTTTTTTTATTAAGGAAAGTAAATTAAAAATGTATTCATTAAGTGCATATTGTTAGGAGGATAGAGCAGAATGAGCAGGGAGCTGGTTTGATCACCAGTCAGTCAATTGATGTCCAGTCAGCAGGCTGGGGGGGCAGGGAGAGGACAGCACTGTATTCCTTCTACAGTAACATAGTGTGGTGCCATATTGTGGTTCTACAGTAACAAAATGCGGTGCCATATTGCTGGCTGTGCTTTGAAGCAGAGCAGTGGAAATCTCAGCACTGGAAGGACAAGAAATACAAATCCTTTGATGGGTAAAACAATTCCCATATATAATTTTAAGGTGTGCATTTAGTCATTTTTCTGCATTTCAGCTTAAGAAAATAGTCAAATAATCTTCAATAAAGATAGAAATCATTACACAGTTTTAAGCACAAAACATAGTTCATGTCAGGAAAGGCCTGCCCATGGTGCAGGTAAAGATCCACAGCACACAAATATGCGCATGCGCAGGGTCCTTGCGAGCTGAGCAGATTTGCATGCACTTGGGCATAGGCGCGCGGGCGCGCGCGCTCCTGTCACTAATGCTGGCGCCAAGAGGGTTATTTAAACTGTCTGCTGTGGTTATCTCATTGCCGTATGGTCTTTTCCCCTGCTCGTGTTCCTGCTGCCAAACCAGCCTGTTCCTGACTTCTGCTTCATTGCCTCCTGCCCTGACCTCTGGCTTGTCCTCGGATTACTCTTGTGCCTGCTCCTGTCTGATCTGCTGTTACTGAACCTGGCCCGTGACCGACTACTCTTCCTCCTGCCACTATCTGCCTGATCTGCCTCACCAATATTGAACCCGGCTCATCTGACTCTGCATCCTCAGTGCGCTGTGCTCCAACATCCATCCATCCCGCACGGCTACATCTGCACCCTGCTCTGGCCTGCAACTCATCAGCCCACCCACTATTACCGGACTAATCACAGGCACTCATACCCCACCGTGCACCTGCGACCGCTGTCTCACCATCAGCGGTCCTTGAGCTGGAGTTGTACGGGAGGCCTGCTTCTTCACGTCAGGCTCACTATCCAGGTACGTGACAGTTCAGGAGATGTAAAGAAGAAGGCCAGTTTCTTTTACTATTACAGTTTTCTGTCCACCAGGACATGTAGTCATTTTTCTATGTGTTGAGGAAGGGTAGCTATATGATTGGATAGAGCCCCCCACCAGGGGTGGACTGACAACTCATGGGGCCCCCGGGCAATAGGGGATCGTGGGGCCCCTGTGTCCTTGCCCAAACTCAAAAAAGCCTGTGAAAAAGGTACCAGGGGCATCTCATGGGGCCCCCTACTGACCCCGGGCCCTCGGGGAAGTGCCCGAGTTTCCAAATGGTCAATCCGCCCCTGCTCCCCACAGCCTTGCAGCCCAACAACGCAGCTAGCAAAGAGATGACTGTAATGATAGCCAGCACATAAAACAAGCTGCAAGTGCTTGCCTGAGAAAAGCTACAACAGGAATGAAGGGGGAGGCATTGGATTCCAATAAATAAAAAAGCATCCAAGGGATGCTGGGACTATGAGAGGACAAGGACATTTGAAGAGCTCACTGGCTTGGATTAGGCTGCTCGCAACAGACACCTCTACCTTTCCAGTGGGTATTCAGGGGGTTACTAGAAAAAATCATGCACCAGTGGAAGGAGTGTCAGACCAAACAAATAAAGAGCCCAAATTCTTTTTTATCATTTAGTCTGGCACTCCTTCCATTGTTCTAATATAGTCTGACAGCTGTGGTGGGAGGGGGATTGTCCTGGCCGATCACTTAGCTAACCTTCTACATCACATAGGAAGATGGGATGAAGTACTACATGTACTAAGCTATGAAAAATGTCTGTTTTTTGGACTGAATACGTTACCTGTATCATAGAACATTTTTACTCCTTAATGCAATAAAGAAGATTTTTCTACATTCATCTATTGCCAACGCTTTTTTGAATTGGATATGTACTTTGTCACCTGGGGGGACAAGACATTGCAATAAAAAAGAAACAAGACTTATTTTTTAAATATTTTTTCAAACTTACCAGCTTTTTTGGAAAACCCTTCACTGCAGATGGTTATTTTCCAGTAATGTTATCCATAATAACAATTGTGGACTAAATACAGTTTATCTATAGAATTCCTAAAAAATGCAGCCATTGTTTAAAGAGTCAGTGATAGAAAACAATGACTAATACACTTCAAACCCCAAAACATTGTTTGAATTTCTTTGAATATTCAACACACTTATGTGAGAGCTTCCTGATTATGGCTATTGTTGATAATAGTCCAATTTTAAGTACCGCTTTATGATGGAATAGTATGAAGGTGTGCATGAACACTTCACAGAAAAGTACTGAATACATATAATAAAAAAAACTGCTTGAATTCAGAGCCCTTGTGTGGACCGTATCTACTGCAGATGACAAACAAAACATTTCACCAGTCTCATGCGTGTCAAAAATGTTTCCAAATATAACTTTATAAGATTGGAAAAAATTTTAAATCTTACTTCATGCAACACTTTATAGAGTAAATGAAAGTGTTGCCTTTAGCATGATAGCATATGGTAGATAATGACTTGTAATAGCTCAAAACTGAAGGATAAAGTCTTTTGGGGGTTGAAAGCAATGTTTGTAAATTTGCATTGTGTGTGCCGTGATTTGTCTTAGTTATGCTGTAATAACGGTGTTCATACAGTGTAGCATTCAGGGTGAGCTAGGATCAACATATTTTTGCATGAGTAAACTTTACAGGCAAATGTGGGGAAAAAAAAACAAGCAGACAAATGTATAAAACAAGGGAAGTGACATGATGGGTAAAGCTGATTTCTAGACAGATATAAAAGGCACAAAATTACTACAGTTTTCTGTAATCATTAATATATCATTATGTATTTTAAATGTATTAAAAAATACAAGCAGTGTAAATAGATGAATGAGACATGATTTCAGTCTATTTCAGTCCCTGTACAACAGGGCTGGAGTGTGAGAGGAAGAAGCAGCACAAGAATCCTGGGCATCAGATTAAGGATATTTAGAAACAGAAAAAAGTAGGGAAGGAGAAGCAGTTCAGCTTTCACACCTTTACACCACCCATGAATCAAAGCAATTTCTGCCATGTGCCTCCTGAATTGGCAAAAACATAATTACTTAAGATAACAGAAATACGTATTTTAAAACAAAATAAATATCAATGGCATAACACTTCTCCCTTAAAATATAAAATGTGATAATGTGATAAAAAAACAAAACAAAACACGAAACAAAACCAAGCACCAAACCAAATCAATAAACAGAAATATAAATATATATATATATTTATATATATATATATATATATATATATAAAAAAAACAAAACATCACAGTGCCAAGACAACTAATACGTAATAAATGGTATCCCTTTTTTCTAATTAGAAATGGTATTTAAATCAGTGAATTATATACATCTCATAAACAGTACTTCTCCATTAAAATATAAAATGTGATAAAAAACAAAACAAAAAACGAAACAAAACCAAAACCAAGCACCAAGCCAAATCAACAAACAGAAAAAAAAAAATATATATATATATATATATATATATACACTGTATATGTATATAAAACAAAACAAAACATCACAGTGCCAAAACACCTAATACAGCTACGTAATAAATGATATACCATTTTTCTAATTAGAGATCGTATATATATCAGTGAATTATATACATCTCATAAACAGTACATACCTGTCAATAAGTTTGAATATATAACAATGAATCCCTCAAAATAAACATTCTACGTGATTAAATATAAGTCCCAATTAATGTGAACCAGTTATCCTCATGCAAAACATAATTTGTGTGTCCAAAAATGTCTTCCAGACTTCCCCCAGTGCGAATATCTAAATCTTTGTCAGGTGATGTGCTTCCAGCTTATCCAATCTCTATTTTACTCCATGCCACCATGTGTTTTGAAGGTGTTCCCAGGGGCGGACTGACAACTCATGGGGCCCCTGGGCAATAGGGGATCATGGTGCCCCTGTGTCCTTGCCCAAACTTTAAAAAGCCTATGAAAAAGGTACCAGGGGCATCTCATGGGGCCCCCTACTGACCCCGGGCCCTCGGGCAGTGCCCATGTTTCCAAATGGTCAGTCCGCCCCTGGGTGTTCCCTAACCTTTTTATGCAGACTTCATATCCAGACAGAGGTCCTATATAGCTTTAAATGCCAAGGTTCCAGGGACCCCTTGCACTGACAGCAAACTCCCTCCCTTATTTCTCCTCAATGGCCTAAAAGCTGAACATAGAAAGGACATATAGAAAGTACTATTAGTGTATCTTTGAAATGTATTGGCAACAAAATTGGTTACATGTAAAAGCAGTACACATCAGCTTCACATCCAAGAATCATTACAGCTTCCGCTCCTGTCACTCTCCGGCCTCTGCTCAGAGATCTCCATTCAACATTATACTGCCACAGCTCCTCCTCCATATACATTATGTCTAATCAGGAATTTTTCAAAGGATGGACTTTTTCAACAAACAATGCTTTCTTTTGGTGATATTGGCTTGCAAAAATGATTTTATTTTTATCCATAGACAAAAGTATGCAACAAAACACCTTAGTCAATGTTAATTGAAAAAAATAAATCACTGTAGATAAATAGTATATATAGAGAGAGAATAAGGGGAAGAATGAGTGAATTAGGGTAATATAAGGAGTATTGAGGCTAAGTAGGAACACATTTTATTTGAAAAAAAAAAGTTTTACTTGTGTGATTGATTTATTGAGATCATGTGTGGATCGAAGCTTATCTCTTTGATCTGTCGATGAATGAAACAGAGTAAATACAAAAGTAACAATGTTGCTTTATATCTCTATGGAATCTGAACACTGTTTACAAACATTGTGTCAGACGGTCTGTTGTTTGACAACAGAAGATGCTACAGCTACTGTATTTACACAGCAACTCCTGGCTGTCATTTTGACTTTTGGGAATTACCAGCCATTACTTACTGACATTTTTGCAAAGCAAGGAAGCACAGTTGAGCCTCCTTAGAACACAGGCATTTATATACAGTGGGGCAAAAAAGTATTTAGTCAGCCACCAATTGTGCAAGTTCTCCCACTTAAAAAGATGAGAGAGGCCTGTAATTGGCATCATAGGTAGACCTCAACTATGAGAGACAAAATGAGAAAAAAAAATCCAGACAATCACATTGGCTGATTTGGAAAGAATTTATTTGCAAATTATGGTGGAAAATAAGTATTTAGTCAATATCAAAAGTCCATCTCAATACTTTGTTATATATCCTTTGTTGGCAATGACAGAGGTCAAACGTTTCCTGTAAGTCTTCACAAGGTTGGCACACACTGTTGCTGGTATGTTGGCCCATTCCTCCATGCAGATCTCCTCTAGAGCAGTGATGTTTTGGGGCTGTCGCTGGGCAACACGGACTTTCAACTCCCTCCAAAGGTTTTCTATGGGGTTGAGTTCTGGAGACTGGCTAGGCCACTCCAGGACCTTGAAATGCTTCTTACGAAGCCACTCCTTCGTTGCCCGGGCGGTATGTTTGGGATCATTGTCATGTTGGAAGACCCAGCCATGTTTCATCTTCAATGCCCTTGCTGATGGAGGGAGGTTTGCACTCAAAATCTCATGATACATCGTCCTGGTCCCTTTGCGGAGGAACAGTCCCAAAGCATGATGTCGCCACCCCCATGCTTCACAGTAGGTATGGTGTTCTTTGGATGCAACTCAGCATTCTCTCTCCTCCAAACACGACGAGTTGTGTTTCTACCAAACAGTTCTATTTTGGTTTCATCTGACCATATGACATTGTTCCAATCCTCTTCTGTATCATCCAAATGCTCTCTAGCAAACTTCAGACGGGACCGGACATGTACTGGCTTAAGCAGGAGGACACATCTGGCACTGCAGGATCTGAGTCCCTGGCGGCGTAGTGTGTTACTGATGGTAGCCTTTGTTACGTTGGTCCCAGCTCTCTGCAGGTCATTCACTAGGTCCCCCGTGTGGTCCTGGGATTTTTGCTCATCGTTCTTGTGATCATTTTGACCCCACGGGGTGAGATCTTGCGTGGAGCCCCAGATCGAGGGAGGTTATTAGTGGTCTTGTATGTCTTCCATTTTCTAATTATTGCTCCCATAGTTGATTTGTTCACACCAAGCTGCTTGCCTATTGCAGATTCAGTCTTCCCAGCCTGGTGCAGGTCTACAATTTTGTTTCTGGTTTCCTTCGACAGCTCTTTGGTCTTCACCATAGTGGAGTTTGAAGTGTGACTGTTTGAGGTTGCGGACAGGTGTCTTTTATACTGATAACAAGTTCAAACAGGCGCCATTGATACAGGTAATGAGTGCAGGACAGAGGAGCCTCTTAAAGAAGAAGGTACAGGTCTGTGAGAGCCAGAAATCTTGCTTGTTTGTAGGTGACCAAATACTTATTTTCCACCATAATTTACAAATAAATTCTTTCCAAATCAGCCAATGTGATTGTCTGGATTTTTTTTCTCATTTTGTCTCTCATAGTTGAGGTCTACCTATGATGCCAATTACAGGCCTCTCTCATCTTTTTAAGTGGAAGAACTTGCACAATTGGTGGCTGACTAAATACTTTTTTGCCCCACTGTATCTCATTCCATTAATAATACCAAAAAATGGATGATTCTTTTCATATTTGGATGAAGGGGACATGCAAAGTATTGTTAGCCACCATCAATACAGTGCACGGTAGCAATGTTTTCTACAGAGTAGGTCTTGGAGACCATCATAAAAGTATAGCCCAGAACAGAATATTGTAAGGTGGGCCAAAGGGAATCAAAGAGACCTCCTTGACACTATTCTAAGAGGAGGTTACAAGTACAACCATTCTAAGCTGTCTTATAATCTTACAAATAATCAGATACATATGTTTATTTCTACTAGTGCAGAAGAAGCTTTTCCAATCAAATCTTTCATGACCTTCAAGGCCGATTGCTTATAGAATATACAATCATAATGTGAAGTGAAAAAATGCTGCGCTACATGAAACAATGGCACAATCCATCATATAACCAAAAAACAAAGTGGAAAATAAAAATATATATATATTAGATGAAAAAATAGTAGATAAATTATTAATGTTGAAATAAAAAAAAAAAAAAAAATAAAAAAAAAAAATATATATATATATATATATATATATATATATATACAAAACTAAAAAATAAAGAATATTTTTAAACAAAAGTCATTAAAAAAATCAAGTTCAATCAGTGAAGTGTTCATTCAGTGAACCCTTCTTTGGATAACGAAAAATATGTGCATCTGTCATCAATTCCCGTGCAAAGACATCCTCCACCATATATCTGCTCACGCTAATGCAGAGGGAACTGACTTTTCAGTTTCCTCACTGTTTTAACCTCCCTGGCAGTATTCCCGAGTGTAGCTCGGGGTAAAGTTTCAGTATCACAAGCGGTAACTCTGAGCTACACTCGGGAATACCTTGCAGCGCTGCTCCAGGATCTGTTCTTCACTTACCTTGTCCTGCGCTCCCGCGATGTCCCCCCTGCAGTGTCTCCGGCAATGTCCTCCGGTCGATGGTGCATCTGTCTTCTGGGTTCCGTTCCCTGAGACGTCAAGACGTATGGGGATGTAACGGCGGGAAATTTTAAAATGTGAAAAAGTGACATTCACTAAATACACTAAAATCACATAGTAAAACATTACTGTATCAAACCATTTCACATACATTTTGTCCCGAGTGCTTTGTCCGGCGCCCTGCTTGCATTTTTACTGTTCTTTCTGCCTGGAAACTGAGAAATGTCCATGGCATCCAAAAAGTGTCCCTTTAGGTCAAAATCAGTTTTAGACCGGCTAGAGAACAGCGATAGTAAATTAGAACCACTTGCAGAATTGAGTGATAATGATTCGTGGGGAAATTCCTCATCAGACACTGAAAACAATTTTGCAACTTTGCTCAGCGATGTGCAAACTTGGCACTATATTTCAAATTTCAGTGTTTTTGGTTTGATTATATTATTGAATTAAATGTTTTATTATTATATTATTATTTTTTATGATTATTTATTAAATTATAATTTATGATTTTGTGTTTCAAATTTTAACATACCCAGGATTTTACTAGACTCTTGTTCGGACAGATTTCAGTGAGTTATTCCTAAAAATTACAGGCCTACAATAAAAAAAATACATATTTCCATGCAAAAAAGTGTACCGCTTTGAGCACAGAAATACTGACATAATCAGACCGCTAGAGAGGCTACAAAATCTCCAGTCCTGGGTCCAGGGTTTGTGAACAGCCAGCACACTGATTACACAGGTGTGTGCAGGCCTTTTTGTAAAGACCTAACCAGGGTTCTGGGCTCCATCCTGGTGGACAGGAGGTCGCTGCCCAGGAGTCAGGAGAACTCCAGTAAGGAGAGGTGGGAGTCAGAGCAGCAAGGGACTGCTAGCTGTGTGTCTGAAAGAGCCATTTAGAAAAGAGTCTGCAGGAGACAGACATGAGTCTGAAGTGGAAGGCCATAGCAGCAGGATTGTATGTATAAGTCAGGAGGCTAAAAGTCTGTTTTTTGGAAGAGTGAAATGCTGAAAACCCCCTGTGAGGGAACCCTATGGTTTTGGATTTATGGAACTTTCTTTTAAATAAAATTGAGCAAGAACGGCCTCTCAAAAAACAAGAGAGCGAGTGGCAGTGTACTTTAAAGCTCTACCCTTGATGCTACTTCTAAATATATATATATATATATACAGTGCATCCAGAAAGTAGTCACAGCGCTTAACTTTTGCCACATTTTGTTATGTTACAGCCTTATTCCAAAATGGATTAAATAAATTTTTGTTCCTCAACATTCTACAAACAATACCCTATAATGACAACATGAAAGAAGTTCATTTTGAAATCTTTGCAATTTATTAAAAGTAAAAAATGAAAAATACACATGTACATAAGTATTTACAGCCTTTTGTTGAAGCACCTTTCTGAATGCACTGTATATATGTATATATAGTAGATAGATAAATATGTTAATGTAATATTTTTTATTTCTACATTTACAATCATATATTGTATGTTTTACACCTCATGGCTCATCTTTGGTTCTCTTTCCTTTATGGTTTGTTAATTTTCTTTATTGTGTTTCTGTATATTATTCATATAGTCTACTGTTTATTATGCCTCATTTTTCAAGTATGTATTCAGTACCACCTCTTTATTATATAAAGCATACACTTCTCCATATTATGATAATTGTTCCAAGTGATATAAAGTATTGATGCTGAGAAATATATCATCTCACCTTCTTCCTCTGAATTTATCTCTTCCCCAGATTCTGCCTCCCCTGCTTCGATCTCTCTAACCTTCTGCCTCTTCTGTATTTTCATGAGTTACAGCACAAAATGCCAAGAGGGTTATTGGATGGAATGCATGCCTTCTCCCTAAATAAAATGCACACATGTCTCAATGGATCAGAACACATCCAGCCTTAGGAGCACACACATTTTTAGCAATTTATAGATAGGTTGCAACAAAAACCCTTTTTCCAAATATATCAACTCTTACCTGCCAGTCCTTTTCTTCTATTTAAAAGTAAGTATTATTCTTCCATTTAATATATTCACAATAAATCTCTTACTCTTTCTACTTCCAATTCATGAAGATCAATATAAATTTGAAAATAGCTGAATAGATATATGAAGAACTAGGTAATAATTATTAATTGTACCTACCTATTAGTCTTGATTGATTAATCTCATGGTAAATATATATTTTAATGATTTATACATTTAGTCCGAAGGTACTTAAACTGATGAAAAAAATGAATAAATCAACCATGAGTTTACAGTATATCAAGAAAATAGCTATAGGTTCAAATTATATAATCACTGTTTCATTAAGAATTGTATTTTTGTGTATCACCTCTTTGTTGTTGAAATCAATAGCAAAAAAAAACATTTATTGGATAAAAAGTATTGCACGCGAATAAAATAAATGAAAGGATGCCAGGATGCCAAAATATCCACAATAACCTTTAAGGCTATCTGTCAGAACCTGTGGTAGTGAGCCCTTGTAGATAGTCAACTTGGGGTTCCCCAGGGCGCAGAGTCTAAGCCCCAGCCTGCTTCTTCACCAGAGCCCCTGATGGTGGGGATGGACTTCCAGCAAGCTGGGACCAGGTCATGGCCCCCAGGTACGCCCAGCTGAGGATGAGTAGACCGCTTGCAGGAGCAGAGTGCAATGGGAGGAGACAAATGGAAATCCGATAGACTAGCCGAGGTCAGGATGGGAGGAAGACAAGCACAGTCAGAGAACGAAGCCGGGGTCGATACACAAGTACAAGTACATATGCAGGATACAGGCAATAGCAACATACAGGAGCTCAGACAACTAGGAAGTTGCTCAGGCAAAGTGGCCTAGACTGAGCATGTCTTATATAGGCAGGCAAACAAGGAGGTGGGCCAGAAAGTGATGGAAGGGAAGGAAATAAAACCCAGAGAACAGCAGACGACACCCATAGGTGAGCACAGACAAGCACACATGTGAAAGGGATCAGGAACAGCACTGCAGCAAGGAGGTAAGAACACAAACAAAAAACTGCAGGCTAGCTTGTGACAGTAATTGAATATCACATGGAGCGAGCGTCTCACCTGATCCTCCTCGCTGCTCGCGAACAATACGTCATAAGGTGGATGTCTCATTCCAGAGTACGCAGTGCGGCCCAACCCTGACATGCGTTTCGTCACCTGAATTTTCATAATTACATCACACTTGCGCGGTGAATATATGGTTTATATATTGATTTCGAAAGTATATACAGTATATACCTGTATTTGTATTAATATGTGTACGAGGTCCTTTATTGAGGCTGAGAGAGAAGGAAGGGGCAGCCGAAGAAGAATATGGCAAGGACAGGTTAGTATGGAGTGAGAAAGATCACAGGGGTGCTCTCTTTGGCTGTCGGGAAGGGCCTATGTGTCCTGTTTGCATTTTTTTTCACTGAGAGATCAGAAACAGAGGAATCATGCTATGTGTGTTTCTGTTTATGTTGCCCAAGCAGCAAAACAGTAGGATGATTCCTTTTTAATTACTTTGATTGAGTATTATTATTATTACTACTACCAAAAATGATAATAACAACAATAGTAGTAGTAGAGTGATAATTAGCAACCAGTCATAATCTTTCTTTCATTTTTAAACCTGATCTAAACAAGAACTTTACATGTATTTTTAGTACTGTAGTAGCTAGTAATTGCAAGATATTAAACCTATCTCTTACCATAATTACTCATTTTCATATGATCACAGTTTATATTATTTTCTAATCATTTTTAATGCTGTGCCTTTTTAGGCTATTGCACTTTTTTAGTTCGATAGTTAGTTATTATGTATTTACTGCTGGTTGTTTTAATTGGAATATTATGGTAGGAATTTTCCTAAGCATGCTATTTTTTCATTCTTATCAGTTCCTGCTTGATTAAATATATTGTTTATATTGTGTTTTTATATCATTTATTATTTATTTGTAGCTATGCAAGATATTCACAGATTTACAGTAGTTAATGATCATTAAGTATATTAGGTAACACAAAACCGATAATAATTATTTATGCTAAATCAACAGTTAAAATGAGCTATCAGAATTAATAATGTAGTGCTAGGTTCACACTTGTGCCTAAGGTTCTTCAAGTGTTTTTGAAGTGTTTTTTATGTGCATTCGTACATTTTTCAGGCTTTCGCCGATAAAAAGCTAGTAAGAGGAGAGGCAAGAAATTGTAAAAAATGCATATGTTTTGTGCTGATTTTAGATTTTAGGCATTTTTCATATGCTCCCTTGAAGACTGCTAGCCAAAAACAGGCAACTCTGTCATGAACGAACTCCGGAACTTTTTTCAAACTTCCTGAGACAAACTGCAAACTACACAATGTTCAGGTGTGAATAGGCACTATAGGATACAAAGGAAATCCTCATGTCAAGCATTGAAGTGTTACAGGATTATCAGTGATCTGAGTGTGAGGTATGACAAAGATGCAGCTTGCAGTATTTGTATTTAAAGAGGAGACAGAAAACACATGTTGCTCACTTGCACTCCAAGTTTACTGTGTTAAACAGAAATAGATCATTATATACAGATTACTTTATTTATAGTGGCAGCGCAGGCCACATGGTAAAGCACATCGATTGGTATTAGAGAATTACCATTACTAATATATAGGATACAAAATGGAGAAAGCGAGTGTCAGTACAAACACAAAACTGAACAAAGATAGCATAAACAAAGTGTGACTAATCTGTATTTAAAGAGGAGACAGGAAACACATGTTGCTCACTTGCATTCTGAGTTTAATGTGAGCTTGTTGGTTTAGTCTCTGAAAGTCATGCTACATTAGAGCTCCATCTAGCTGCAGCCTAGTAATAGCATTACTAGGAGCTTTATTCATTTACTTGTTACTGAAGTGCTTATAGTAAAGCAAGTCAAATCACTTAGGTGTGAACTGAGACTTATTTATGAATCAGCCTATACAAAAGTCTGCACAGTTGGTCAAAGCAAACCTATAGCATTCAATAAAACGTATACAGTGAAGGAAAAAAGTATATAACCAATGCAAGTAAGCAAGTAATATCCTAGTTTAACCTCTTGAAGTCAGTGGTATGCATACGGTGAAGGAAATAATATTTGATCCCCTGCTGATTTTAAATGTTTGCCCACTCACAAAGAAATGATCAGTCTAAAAATCGAATGCTAGGTGTATTGTAACACTGAGAGACAGAATAGCACCAACAAATTCAAAAGAAATGCATGTCTAACGAATGATGCACTGATTTGCATGTTCACGAGGGAAATAAGTATTTGATCCCCTTCACAAAACATGACTTAGTACTTGATGGCAAATCCCTTGTTGGCAATCACAGAGGTCAGACGTTTCCTGGAGTTGGCCACCCTCACACATCTCAGGAGGGATTTTGGCCCACTCCTCTTTCGAGATCCTCTCCAAGTCATTAAGGATTGATGGCTGATGTTTGGCAACTCGAACTTTCAGCTCCCTCCACAGATTTTCAATCGGATTAAGGTCTGGAGACTGGCTAGGCCACTCCAGTACCTTAATGTGCTTCTTTGAGTATAAATTGTATTTAGGGTAGTGTTGGAATTTTTTTTTTAATGTTCTTTTCAAATGTTTCCCTTTTTTTGTTTTTATGTACTGTCACTTTAACCCTTTTGCTGCCAGGGCCATTTTTGCATTTTTTTGTTACAAATGTTCAAAAAATAATTTTAGGCCTAAAGATTACCTAAAACCTCAAGCATTATATATTTTCTGAAAGCAGAGACCCTGGAAAATAAAATAGTAGTTCTTTTTGTCACCCAACATTTGTGAAATAAATAAACCAAATTTCATTTTATGTGGCAGAAAATAACCTACACAAACATTAGGAGAACATGCAAAATCCATGCCTTTGATGGGAATCAATGAAGCACTCCAGTGTGGAGTGTTCACCTACTAGTAACAAGGCTGTTGATATATTGAACTAACCAGCGTCCACTTGGATATTACAATAGGTAAAGGTTTGCTTGTTCCAGGCCAAATCCGCGCCACTCCAATAAATGAACTAACTAGGTTTTCAACTTTGTGTTTACATTTTTTTGGATTTTTTTATTTATTTCAGGTACTTATATAGCGTCGTCAATTTACACAGCGCTTTACATATATATTGTACATTCACATCAGTCCCTAATCCTCAAGGGGTGTACAATCCAGGGGCGGACTGACAACTCATGGGGCCCCCGGGCAATAGGGGATCATGGGGCCCCTGTGTCCTCACCCAAACCCAAAAAAAAAGCCTATGAAAAAGCAAATGAAAGGTACCAGGGGCATCTCATGGGGCCCCCTCCTGAGCCCGGGCCCTCGGGCAGTGCCCGAGTGCTCAAATGGTCAGTCCGCCCCTGGTACAATCTAAGGTCCCTAACTCACATTCATACATACACACACTAGGGCCAATTTAGACAGGATCCAATTAACTTACCAGCATATCTTTGGAGTGTGGGAGGAAACCAGAGTAAACCCATGCAGGCACAGCGAGAACATGCAAACTCCAGGCAGGTGGAGCCGTGGTTGGGATTCAAACCAACGACCTGAGTACTGCCAGGCGAGAGTGCTAACCATTTACCAAGTCTGAGATGTTTCTTGATATTGTTCTGGTATGCCAAGAGTTAGTTCCAGCTTTCATTTGCCTTAGCAATATTTAGACATCGACTGCCAGTGACAATGACATGTACATAGTGGCAATAAAATAACAAGACAGCACTAAGGCATCTTTTTTTCAAGCTGTGCATGTGATTTTTTTTAGATTGAAATGCACACTTCCAGTTGGCCCCAGGCATGTCTTGAATGTATTTACACCCACATATTTGATTTAAAAATGCAATTAGAATTAAAATGTGTCATGTCTTGTTTAAATGATCCACATGCTACTTTAAAATGCCAGAGCTTTGGGCTCCCAAAGAATGCTCTAATCCACTGGAAAAAGAATGTCATGTTGCATTAATTTTAGGGTGACAGGTGATACACTGTGGCTGGAAACTCACTCTCACATTCGGAAATGCAAAGCTTGAAGCTCAATGAACTGACTCAATGTATGAAGCTTTTTCATGTAGCGTGCTTGACACATATAAGACTTCATAAGTGAAAGTGTATTAGTGTATTACCTGCGGTGCATCTCTGCCCCATAGGAAAATATGTATGCAAAAGAAAAAACAGAAAAGAAAAGTGAAGCAAATGAAGCACAACCGTTCAACTTCCTTATTTCTCTTAAGGAAGGAAATCTGGATTCTCGAAATTAACAAAAAAAAAGTTTTTAAAGTTGTTAGTATCTCCTCTTATCTTGTCAAGTCAAGTCTGACATCCAACAAATGGACAGAAAAAGAGGAAAAGGGGATCCAAAAACTAAAAGAAAAATATTTGGGCTGGGTGGACTTTAACTCTCCCAATTTTAACTTTAACCCCTAAGCCTATATCCTAAACTTAAAGTGTTGCTAAACCCACAACAGTGTAATCAGTCTGTACCAGGGGCGGACTGACAACTCATGGGGCCCCCAGGCAATAGGGGATCATGGGGCCCCTGTGTCCTTGCCCAAACTCAAAAAAACCTATGAAAAAGGTACCAGGGGCATCTCATGGGGCCCTCTACTGACCCCGGGCCCTCGGGCAGTGCCCAAGTTTCCCAATGGTCAGTCCGCCCCTGGTCTGTACTTCCAGTAGAGCATGCTTGTTATACTCACTGTGGAACCTAAGAGGTTAATCCTTTGCACTGTGTAAAAAAGTCTATTTGATCCTGTCTTTTCTGATCCTCCCTTTCTTCTACTATCCCCAGTTCATCTGCTGATGGTACAGAGCTCTAAGAGTCATTCTGCACATGCTCAGTTTAGTGTGCATTGCTATACAGCTTTTTCTTTGGGAGGGTTCATGTGATCAGCACAGGACCAATCAACATTGTCAGAGTAAGGGGTTATGCAGCCTCATTGGAAAGTCAGAGCAGAATGAAAATTCCTCCTACAAGCTTTAACCAGTGCTCAACTGGACACTGATAGAAGTCATAAGACAGTCATAAGGCAGTTAATATTTATCAAAATAATTGCATTTCCATGTTCCGTGTACTGTGGGAGACCGGATGTAGTGAATGCAGGGTAATGGGGTTTAGTAACACTTTAAAGTTGAACTTTACCCATACAATTTGGTAAAAAAATAATGTTTTTTTAGCATTATTTTCCACTTTACCCACTTGAGCTCCAGAAGGTTTTACCCTCTTCATGACCAGGCAATTTTTGCTATTCAGCACTGTGCTACTTTAACTGGCAAATGCATTTTTATATATTTTTTTTAAATAAAGCTTTCTTTTGGTGATACTTGAACACCACTGTTTTTTTTTTAAATTATTATTATTATTATTATACAAACTTTAGAAAAACAATGCTAATTTCTACTTTCTATTATAAACATAAATAAAAAAATAAAATGTATTCATAAATTTAAGCCAACATGTATTCTGCTACATGTCTTTGGAAAAAAAATCCAAGTGTATATTAATTGGTTTGAGTGAAAGCCATGGAGTCTACAGACTATGGTATATACATATCTGAAAATCGATGAGTCCTGATGTACTGATGGTCTAATTTATTTGTAGAGGCCCTTAAAATGCCAGGACAGTACAAATGACCCCTATATAGAAAGTAGACAGACTAAGGTATTTAGTAAGAGGCATGACAAGTTTTCTGAATTTGTAATTTTTTTTTTACATTTTTTTATGCTGTTAGCAGTGCAGTACAGCATTATCCTATGACTGGTGTGGCAGTGTTCAGAGATACGTATATGTAAAAATAAATGAATAAATAAATATTGTTTCCCCCTTTTTTTTTACATTTGATGATGATCACTGTAATAGCAATAGTTTTAGCTATCATGAATTAATTTGCACAACTTGTTTATGGTTATGATCTGTGATTGGCTTGGCTACAGCTAATCACATGGTACAGGTAGCCAGGTACCATGTGATTTCTGTGGGCCAAATCACAGACAGCAATGGAGCAATACATCACTGTTTAGTGGAACATACATTTGTTCAACAGTGTCTAGCATTTAGACAGGCAGATATTTTGGGGGATCCCTTTGCCCATTGGGACAGGGGCCATGTTCTCAACCCTGCATTAGATTCAAGATGCAACTTGCACAGTACCTTTTCTCCTTGCTGGAACGTGCAAAATCTGGTGCAGCTCAGCATGGTAGCCATTCAGCTTCTAACTTCAGCTTGTTCAGTTAAGCTTTAACAAAAAAAACCCTGGAAGCTGATTGAATTCTATGGAGAGCTGTCCCCGATTTTGGTTTTTTTTTGTAATTCCCTTATTTATGGCATTTTACAGTTAAGGCATAATGGCCAGAGAAAAATAAAACAACATAGCAATGTAAAATGATTACAAAATAAATGGCAGTATACAGGTCAAAAAGACCAAACATCAATGCTATATGGGACAGAGTAGGCAGGAACATATACAGGACCGCTACATGGTACTAAGAAGACCCTAGCAGTAGAAAAAGTAATGGTACACAGACAGATATCCAATTGGACAGGTCACAATAAGATCCAGACCCTCCCGGTTTCCAGAGACGGGGAGAGGAAACCCCATCAAAGTCCCCGGGAACAAACTCAAATAACAGTTCAAATACAAAATATCCCTGTCAATTAGAAGTTAACATTAGAAATTGCAGTTGCATAAAGGAGATGTCTAAGAAACGGAGAGAGAGAGAGAGAGAGAGAGAGAGAGAGAGGGGAAGGGAAGGGGAAGGAAAGGAAAAGAACAAAGAAAAAAAAAATTTCCCCTGACAGAAAAGGACCAAAAAAAAGGGGGATCATGAAAGAGAACAGGGCAAGATTATTATTATTATATTATTATACAGTATTTATATAGCGCCAAAGGGTATGCTCAGCGCTGTACAGTAGCAAAGGGGACATAACATGAGACAAGACAGTAACAATACAATACACGAGGGGTTCGAGGGCCCTGCTCTTTCGAGCTTACAATCTAGGAGGGAGGGGAAGGTGGCACAGGAGGAGATGGCTGTGGGGGGTGGAGTGGTGGGTGGAGTGGAGGAGGTTAGTTGTTAGGTGAAGTCGGGTGTTAGGTGAGGTTGGGGTAGGCTTCCCTGAAGAGGAGGGTTTTCAGGGTGCGCCTGAAGGTGAGGAGGGTAGGTGACAGTCTGGTGGATTGGGGTAGGGAGTTCCAGAGGATAGGGGAAGTCCTGGAGAAGTCCTGCAATCGGGCGTGGGAAGAGGAGACCAGGGAGCTAGATAGAGCAGCCCTGCCACCCAAGGGCCCAGACAGACCCCAAACTAACCAGACAGTGGCCATGTCAGGCCCACACCACCCGGATCAAGGGGATGCCCGAAAATAAGCATTGATGTAGACAAAATATTGCCAGGGCCTCCAAGTATCTCTAAACACCTCCCTACGATCATACAGAGAGGCTGTGAGGTCCTCCATATCTTGCAGCTTGTTGACCTTGAAGAACCAAAGGGACCTCGTGGGTGGCTACACAGACCTCCAACACAGAGGGATACAAGCCTTGGCCACATTCAACAGCTGAATCATCAAAGAAACCTTATATTTTTTGATAGGACAATCAGCAACGTGCAGCAAGCATGCCGTGGGGTCACGAGCCATGTCAACACTCGTCAGACCCCTGATGATATCGGCTACCATCTGCCAAAAAGGTTGGATCTTAGAGCAAGTCCAGAAGATGTAAAGCACCGTACCACTCTCAAGTCCACAACGCCAGCATAGATCCGAAACCTGCGGGAAAATACGGTGAAGGGTCATAGGGATCCTATACCATCGGGTCAAAATCTTAACTCTGGTTTCCTGAACCCTGGATGCAATGGAAGACTTCTGTGTGAAATGTAGGATCTTTGTTTTCTGCGTTTCCGTGAGGCTAAGACCTAAATTGGCTTCCCAGTGAGCGAGAAAGGAAGGTTGAAAATCATATTGTGGATTGATCAAGACAGAATAAAGAATGGAAAGACAATGCCTAATGGGCTCCCTCTTATGACAGATATTTTCCAGGAGCATAAGACGACAGCTGATCCCCAGAGAATGAGAACATTTTCGGAGGAAAGTATGGAGTTGCAGGCTATGCCAGAAGGCCAACGGAGGCAGTGTGGGTTTTTTTGCTATATGTTTCAGGGCCATATTTTCCAAGTAAGCAGGCTGAATAAAAATGTCAAGTAGCTAGCCCTTACAGTTAAGCTGTAGTAAACCTACTATGTGGATATCACATATAAAATAGGGTTTGGCTACAATAATAAGTAAAAAAAAAAACGTTTGCATCTACATTAAAACATTTTCTATTTTATCCACAATTGTCATGAGGGCCAACAATATGGCATTGAGTGGATGATCTCTGACACCAAACATTGAGCAACATTGGTTTAGGAAGACCAAATGAATAATGATAAATTTCACATTCTGTAGACCTAGCTGGGTTTGAAAGTTTGAGCCATGACTGAATATATACTAGAATTTTACTAACACATTAAATTGCTACAATGCATCATAAATAAGTGTTCAAAGAAAATCTTAATTGGTAATTTATACATTCTCTTTAATACACACTCTGATGCATCTAGGAGATAAATAAAACTAAACAAAGACTATTATAAAACAAGAGTTTAATCTCTATTTTTAATTATAAAGATTCCAATAAAAATTCACAGTACATTAATATTCATAATGAAATATTATATAAAAGTTTGTAATTTTTTAATTACATTTAAACTTTGGTAATTAAATACAAATTGTAATGGAATGAAAGCTATGGCAATATTTATGAGGACATTCTTATCAATTTGTCGGATAATTTTTCTTTTAATACAGTCGAGCAATGTTCCTGCTAAAAACAATTGTAATTAAAATAATATATATAGAGAGAGATCTACTACATGCTTAATATACCCAGTTTAAGGAGAAGAAAAATATAATCTACGGTTAGCGAAAAATAAGTCAGAATCAGAGTGCTGAGAATCTGGTGTAAAGAAATTTGTATTTGCCTTATTTGAATATTTATCATCAGCATATAATGGAGCTTTTAACAAAGAACACCTAACCAATCTTTTTTTATTTCTCAAACTGTACAACTTAAAGTGTATCTAAAACAAGAACAAACTACATTGCGGCTTACCAGTTCATAGTTGTGGTGGCTGCATTCATTTTTTTTTTCACTTTTTCTTTTCCATTTTTCATCTGGTGATCCTGACTGCGACACAATTTCTGTCCTAGGGTGACAACACTCACTGAGTGTACTGTTTCTATGCAGCATCAGCATTGTCACCCTAGGTAAGGAAGTGTGCTAGGATAAAGGATGAGCTCAAGATTTGAAGTAAATTTGGGCTATTCAGCCATTTGCCTTTCTTTTAGCTGTGGCCATCATCTCAGAGAAGAACCTGCCCCTTTGTTTACTTTTAGTCACTGGGCTCTGGGAGATGACATTCAACACATGTCAACGAGTGGATAGGACACGTCCCTTGGTTAGAGGGATTTTTTCTTTCATTGGCAGTCTAGTGGAGTTCATTGTGATTGACATGGGTGTACATTGTGGGACCTATTATTTTTTTAATAAAGGAATGATCAAAAAGTATGTGTCCTTATTTACTGCTTAGTTTTTTTGGGGAATGAGCAGATGTACTCATTCACATGGGAGATGCCATCTGGCTGCACCCTTCTTGGTAAAGGGGATTTCAGATTCTGATAACCTCACACCCAGGGGCGGACTGACCATTTGGAAACTAGGGCACTACCTGAGGGCCCAGAGTCAGTAGGGGGCCCCATGAGATGCCCCTGGTACCTTTTTCATAGACTTTTTTGAGTTTGGGCAGGGACACAGGGGCCCCATGATCCCCTATTGCCCGGGGGCCCAATGAGTTATCAGTCCCCCCCTGCTCCCACCTACAGACCCCTACCAACCTCCAGTCAAGGGATGTGGATCAACGCGCCTTGTCTACATCAATGTGGCTATAAGGTGCTTTGCCACAGTGGTCTCCACTGGAAAGGTACCTCCTCGTTGAGGAAATGTGGCATGATATAATTTAGGAGGGGGATGCACACTCATCCCAACCCACATTTCCTGACCTGGCAGACTCTATCCTTGGATAAGTGTCTAGTATGGGTTTTTGGGTTGAACTCTTTGCTTTTTTTTCTTGTTCTGTGATTGAGGTTCCCCCTCAAAACTCACACCAGACCCAAAGGGAAGCATAATAGTGGTCGTAGGTATTAGTGGAATGTAAAAATGTTCTGGGTTAAACATCTTTGATTTATTGATGTGTATGTGTGTGTGTGTAAGTTTGAATAACAAGACACCTCTGGTTTATTTGCTCCAGGGCGCTCAGGCTACTGCATCATACATTTTAAAATAGTGGATTGACAGCCATGGTATTCTGGAACACTGTTTTAAATGATCTCTCTGTTTACTACTTGTGCACACACCCAGAATGCTTAGCAGAGTCATAGCTTGAATCTTGATAGAAAAGTTGACCTGGGACCCCCCCACAACCACCTGCTGCTTTAATGTGCACCAAGATACTCCCATCACTCGCCAAAATATGGTGGCTGTCTCTCTGTCTGTCTCTTCTCTTGCTGTCAGCTGCATGTGAACACAAGATGGGGGAAAGTAGGCCACATTCTGAGCTGTTGGGTAAAATGAGCTTGTATTTGAATATGCCTGCCCCACCATGTGTGCACATGTACAATTGAATAGGGTGGGGAGGGTGGGGCTGTACTGGGCTATGTGGGTGGGCTGAGAAAAGAGGGCCTGCTGGGCTTGCCCCGTCACATTGTGTAGGTGGAACTGGAATTGCAGAGGCCATGTGATGGCCCTAGGTAGGTTCCTGTGCAGACCAGCCTGGGCCCTCCAAGTTTACTAAATCACTTACGGAAGGTGACATGGCAAGCACTTTTCCCCAGAGTCACAATGCAAAATGTAATGTGTCAAGGAGGCTACACATGCCCCGTGGATCATGGGCAGGGTAGCCAGTGTGCTCCTTCAAGCTCCACCCATGTCGTTCACAGCGCCTGTGATAATGTTGTCATTAGATTGTCATTAGACAAAATGCACAAAGCTGATCAGAGTGGCTATGTGCTTAGTAATCCTTGCGATAGGCAAACTCTGATAGCATGTACCTGTAAGAGCCCTCCCCTTCCTCTCAATAGAGGAAGGAGTGTGGCGGGGGGCAATCTTGTGAATGAAGTATTTAATGAATGGCAGCATCAAATTTGATTATTTATTTTAATTTGAACTTTGGATCGCCCTTCTCCTATTTCTGCACATCCCTTTTTCATCTTATCTCTATAGTGCCTCTATATTAAAGTGTTACTAAACCCACAACAGTAAAACCAGTCTACTAGAGAGGTTTTTTTTGTTTCTTTGGGAGGGTGCATATGATCAGCACAGGGCCAATCCGCTCTGTCCAGACAGAGGGTCAGGGGTTAAGCAGCCTCATAGGACAATTACGGGAGAATGAAATCTCCTGCTACAAGCATTAACCAGTACTCAGCTGGACACTGATAGAAGTCACAATGCTATATACTGATGATGAGAAAAGGTATTTAGCAGTTTATATTTGCTAAAATAACTGCATTTCCATGTTTTGTGTACTGTGGGAGACCACATATAGTGAATGCAGGGTCAAAGGTTTAGTAACATTTCAATGCCTTCACCTCTCTTATCCTGCACATCAACTCCTCCATCTTCATCCTTTCCATTACTGTAATAGTATGTTGTGGTACTATTTAACCATTTTCCGCTGCCCTATAGCAGAAATACTGCTACAGGGTGGCAGGGCTGCACAAAGTCATATATATATATATGCAAAATGCATATGCAAAATCACACACACACACACACACACACACACATATATATATATATATATATATGTGTGTGTGATTTTGCATTTGTGGGTAGGGCCTACCTGCGCCGCCGTTAGCGGCCTCAGCTGTCTATCACCTGGGCCCGGCCGGTGATTCCCCGTGAGCACCCTGCGATCACCGAGTATCACTGACGGGGAGAGACCTGTATGTAAACAATACAGATCTCTCCCCTGTCAGCTCCTGCACATTGCTTTGTATTGCTCTGCATAGCAATACAAAGCAATGTGCTGACACAGTAAAGCACACACACAGCACACAGTAAAACACAACACAGCACACAGTTAACCCTTTGGTTGCCCTAGATGTTAACCCCTTCCTGCCCAGTGTCATTAATACAGTGTAGTTGCTTTCTATTAGCACTGATCACTGTATTGGTGTCACTGAGGTTGTCAGTGACAGTCAGTTCCCCCCAGTGTCAGAATGCCCGCCACAATCCCGCAGTCCCACTATAAGTCACTGAATGCCGCCATTACTGTTATAAAAAGAAAAAACACCAGGATATATACTGCCATTTGTAGACACTATAACTTTCATGTAATCCAATTAATTTACACATATTGGGATTTTTTTTTAGCAAAGACATGGAGCAGAATACATTTTGGCCTACATTTAAGATGAAATTAGATTTTTTTTCTATTTTTTTTACTGGACATGTTTAATAGCAAAAAAGTAAAAAATATTGTTTTTTTTTTCTCAAAATTGTTGGTCTTTTTTTGTTTATAACGCAAAAAATTAAAAACACACAGACGATCAAATACCACCGAAACAAAGCTCAATTTGTGGGAAAAAAAAGGACATAAATTTCATTTGGGTGCAGTGTTGCATGACCACGCAATTGTCAGTTGAAGTAACACAGCACTGTATTGCAAAAAATGGCCTTGACAGGAAGGAGGGTAAATCCTCTGGAGGACAAGTGGTTAAAATTAATGGCAATGCACCAGACTGAGGTTTGCAAGATAACATTCATTGTGGTTCATGCAGTAAGACATACCTTTAATGAAAATGTTGATGATGATGAAGATGTGAGTGGACCATAAAAGCAATACTGGGGCTCAGAGCTGCTACTTTGCCTAGAGCCCTATTTAGCCTTAATTTGGATCATAATTTTTGTTTGCACATGATTGGATTGACGTCAGTACAACTTTCCTTAATTCACTAAGCTAAGTAAATTTTCTCTTGTCAAAGTAAATTTTCTTTTTACTAAGGGAATTCACACTTAGCTTAGTTAATTAGATGAAATTGTGCTGACTTCAATCATACCAGCAATCATAATTAATACCATTCATTCCTATTTAACCCCAAACTAATTTTTTGCTAACCTTAATCAGCCCTAATCAACTCCTTCCCCTCTCTTTCTCACATTAGCTATTTTTTTTATTATTTCTATTTTTTTGTTTTTGTTCATTTATTTTTATAATTATTTTTCACTTTCAATGATTTTATAAAGTTTCAACAAAGTTACAGAGAATAATCTATGTATTTATTCAACTGCAAAGGCATCCCAAGCTGTATTCCTAAGAGGGTGCACACCAGCCAGTCACACAACAGCCCCACAGTCTCATGACACAATGATTAGGGCTTCAAGGGTTGGGACAATGATAATAATGGGGGATTTTAACTACCCAGAAATTGACTGGAGTAATGGTACTGCAGGAACAGTTAAAGGGCAGAAATGTATAAACCTACTGCAGGACAATTTTATGGTACAGTTCATAGAGGCCCCAACCAGGAATGATGCTCTACTGGACCTGGTAATCTCAAACCATGCAGAGCGTATTACTAATGTCCATATAAAAGAACATTTGGGTAGCAGTGACCATAACATGATTTCATTTATTGTTAGCTGTAAACAAGCACATTCAGGAAAAATAAAAACTCCCAACTTTAAGAGAGCTAATTTTCCAAAGCCGAGAGCTGCTCTCCAGGACTTAGACTGGGTGGGAATATTGGCATCAATGAACACAACACAGAAATGGGAGTTCTGCAAAAAGACTGTATGTGAACACACTGCAAAATATATTTCCATGAGCAACAAGTTTAAAAGGTTAAAAATCAAACCTATGCGGCTTATAGCCAAAGTTAAAAAAGTTATAAGTAATAAGAAAAGAGCTTTTATTAAATATAAAAATACTCGTTGAACTTTGTTGGGGTGTAGGGGAGCTTTTGGATACTCTTGAATTTAGTGCACAAGATATTCAAATTACTCTGTCTGTCTCTCTCTCTCTCTCTCTTCCAGAGAGGAGGAAGGCAAGAAAACCCAGCAAAACATGATCCAATTTGCTCCTACAGAGGAAAAAATTCTTCCTGATTCCCTGAGAGGCAATCGGATATTCCCTGGATCAACTTTATCTATACATGTTAGTAACCAGTTATATTCTGTGTATCTAGGAAATAATTCAGGCCTTTTTTTTAAAGCAGTCCATTCCACATTTTCACAGTTCTTACTGTAAATAAACTTTTCTGTATTTGGAGAGTAAATCTATTTTCCTCCAGACGTAAAGAATGCCCCCTTGTCCTCTGTAATGACCTCAGGGTGAATAACTCTACACCGAGTTCACTATATGAACCACTGATGTATTTATACATGTTGATCATATCCCCCCCTTATGTATTATACATGGAGATCATATCCCCCCTTATGTATTATACATGGTGATCATATCCCCCCTTATGTATTATACATGGTGATCATATCCCCCCTTAATCCCCTCTTCTCAAGAGAGAATAAGTTTAGTTCCTCTAATCTTTCCTCATAGCTGAGCTCCTCCATGCCTCCCCAATGTTCTTTTTGTGAATTGGTGCTCAAAACTGAACTGCATATTCCAGATGAGGTATTATTATTGATTTGTAAATGGGTAAAATGATATCTCTCTCTCTGGAGTCTATAACTCTTTTAATACAAGAGAGGAGTTTTATCCTTTTAGAAACTGCGGTTTGTCATTGCATGACATTATTAAGCTTGTGATCTATCAGAACTCCCATATCCTTCTCCACCATTGATTCCCCCAGTTGTACCCCCCCCCTAGTATGTATGATGCATGCATATTCTTAGCCTCCAAGTGCAGAACCTTACATTTATCAACATTAAACCTCATTTGCCACATAGTTGCCCAATTAAACAGTGCATTGAGGTCGGCTTGTAAGTTGCAGACATCCTGTAAGGACGTTATTCCACTGCACAGCTTGGTGTCATCTGTTAAGACTGAAATGGGATTTTTAATCCCAGACCCTATATCGTTTATAAATATATTAAAAAGTAAGGGTCCCGACACTGAACCTTGGGGTATACCACTGATGACCCTAGACCATTCAGAGTATGAATCATTAACCACTACTCTTTGAATACGATCTTTTAGCCAGTTTTCTATCCATTTACATACGGATTTTTCCAAGCCTGTAGACTTTACCTTACACATTAGCCATGTGTGGGGAACTGTATCAAACGCTTTTGCAAAATCCAAGTATACCACGTCCACCGCCACCCCTCTGTCAAAGTATACCACGTCAACAGCCACCCCTCTATCCAAGTATACCACGTCTACCGCCACCCCTCCATCCAAGGTTTTGCTCACCTCCTCATAAAAAGAAATCAGATTTGTTTGACAACTTCTGTCTTTCCTGAATCCATGCTGTCTGTTGCTTAAAATATTTTTGTATAGCAAGAGCTCATCTATGTGGTCTTTTAATAAACTCTCCAGTATCTTCCCAACTATAGAAGTTAAACTAAAAGGTCTATAATTACTTGGTACAGATTTTGATCCCTTTTTAAAAACAGGCACCACATTGGCCTTACGCCAATCTAGTGGTGCTATGCCAGTCATTAAAGAGTCCCTAAACATTAGAAACAATGGCTTTGAAACAACAGAGCTCAATTCTTTAAGGATCCGTGGGTGTATGCCATCCAGTCCAGGTGCTTTATTCACCTTTATTCTGTATATATATTTCTGGATCATATCAATTTTGAGCCAAAGTGGATCACCTGGGGCTGTGTCAATATCATGCCCATTATGGACAAGAGCTCCCCCATGCTCCTTTGTATACACAGAGCTGAAGAAGGTATTTAATAAATTTCTCTTCTCTTTGTCCCCAGTCACCCACTCTAGATTATTTTGTAAATGTCCTACATGCTTGTGTAGCAATCATGCCACAGAGATGGACACAGTTCAACTATGTTGCTCCAACCTCCGTCTTGGCAAAGGATCAAGCATCTTGTACAAACATATCTTTCATCATCCCCCCTTCCTCTCTGTTCAGCCACAGTGACATATGGCCTGTGTGTTGGCAGTGTCACAGGAGGCCAGAGCACAGCAGGCAGCTCCGAGCGATAAAACCCCCAAGGGAGCTGGGGCCTCGCTGTCCAAAGAACCTGCACAATCTAGCACATCATAAAAAGATAACCCAAGCCTTCCCCGAGTTCAAAGACATTCCAGAGGAGTAGAGACTAGATAACACTTTTAAAATCCATTTTTCCCCTATGTCTCATATCTTGGAATAGGAGAGACTTATATAAAAACTAGGCCTATCTTCAGATGGCCCACGATTAGACAAATCATTTGATAGGTCACACTCCCTGATTGGAATACCTAGGAAAGCAGAAAATCACATCTCTTGAACCCCTTGAGTATGTATTTCATATTTCATATCTAACAGTTCCTCAGATGCGTCTGCATATTAATCTACCTGTGGGTGGAATGATACGTGTGCCTAGGAAAAGTTATGAGCCAAAATATGAACTAGGAGAGATTGTGGTTCTAGTTTAGGTCTCCACCCAGGCAATCCCTCCCTAAATGAGGCATTGGTCCTTGACTTCAGAGACACCCCCTGCTGGGGGACTATAAAATAGGCTGTCAGGTCTAAGAAAAGTAAGTTGAAGAATTCTCCATTTTAACATCAGAACCACCTTGGGAGACTGTGCCCTTTTGCTCTGAAACCCAAGGCTGATTGAAACCCAAGGCTGATTCTGATCTGCAAACCCAAGGCTGATTGGCAAGTACTTTAACCCTTTAACCTCCTTTCTGTTACCTCTTTGCTGTGCTGTTCTCTGTATATTTAGAGATTGTACGCCCGCTGAGGGTTAGGGACTGATGTGAATGTACAATATATATGTGAAGCGCTGCGTAAAATTGACAGCGCTATATAAGTACCTGTAATAATAATATTAATTTATATATATATTGGTTACATCTTTTTTCTGTAAATATTTTTATTGTACGCTTTTGACCTTTTAGTAATAAACCTTTCCTTCTGAAAGTGTTGAACTGTTTCTATAGCTCTTTATTGCAACTTACGAATTCCTGCCTCTAAAAGAGTGCTACGGTGTTTTTTTAACCCTCTGTATAACCTGTCTGCGGTGACCGTGCTATACAGACGATTATCTCAACCATTATAGTGTTATTGCTGAGATTTCAGAGTTTCCTCTTTCTCTGTACAAAAAGGAGGTGGTGGCAGTGTGAAGGGTTAATTGCGTAATTAACCTGACCCAGTAGCAATTGCATTCAGGCTGCCAGTACATCGATTGGTGGTCCATTAGCTGGAAAATCGTTGTGCAGGGTGCAGCTGGGTGTGGCATTGTTACGCACGTGACATCACAGTTTCATATTGGCTAGTCCTTCGGTCACGAGTTTGGTGAGAAGGTCAGGGGTCTGACGCGCGATCATCACAGCTTGGTCCTGACCTTTTTGCTATTAATATATTTGAGAATTTTTTGGGGGGGTTGTTCTGCTATCTATTGCAATCTGTCACTCGTCTTCAATTTTTGCAGCCTTGATTTCCTTTTTAAATATTCTGTTATATTCTTTGTAATGTTTAAAGGATGATAGTGTTCCTTAATTTTTATATTTAATAAAAGCTCTTTTCTTATTATTTATAGCTTCTTTAACTTTGGTCATAAGCACATAGGTTTGATTTTTAACTTTTTAAACTTGTTGCCCATGGTAATATATTTTGCACAGAGTTCACAAACTGTTTTTTTGAAGAACTCCCAATTTTGTGTTATGTTCATCAATGTCAATATTCCCTCCCAGTCTAAGTCTTGGAGAGCAGCTCTCAACCTTACATTAGTAATAAGCCCTGCATTGTTTGAGATTACCAGGTCCAGCAGAGCATCATTCCTAGTTGGGGTGTCTATGAACTGTACCATAAAATTTTCCTGTAGTAGGTTTATATATTTTTGCCCTTTAACTGTTCCTGCAGTGCCATTACTGCAGTCAATTTCCGGGTAGTTTATCACTGTCCCAGCCCTTGCAGCCCTTTCGATTTGTGCAAGAAGCTGAGTCTCCACCTCCTCGTTAACACTGGGTGGCCTATATCTGACTGGAGATTTTGAGCAGGAAACAGAAATGATAATGTTAATTTACTTAGGGTTATTGGCCCATTCCCAAGGTGCCCAAATATGATGAAACATATTTATTTCTCTTAATTTGTAAGCTATGGCCCTTTCATATTCATAGGCTTGTTTCACTATACCTAAAACGTCTCCCACATTTGGAGTCAGCTGGGATTTCCAATTGCGCAGTAGCATTAGTTGTGCTGCAAATAGGATATGCATAAATATAGGACTCAATGAAAATGGTAGCTTTTCAATGTTGACCCTCAATATTGCTTGTTCTATTGTGAGTTTTGTAAATATTCCGGATACTTTGGAAATTAATTTTGAATTTCAATCCAAAAACTGAGTACGTGAGGGCACCACCAAAGCATATCGTCAAGGGTGCCCACCAGTCCCCTCCAGAAAAGATTAGCTTTGCCACAGGCAAATTTTGACAACATAAAAAGGGTATAGTACCACATAAGATACATTTTTGTGCTCTTTCCCAGTAGGTGGAAAATTTGGAAAATGCAAGATTATGATGAATGGCTTTTTGCCACTGTCACTTTTTGGTCTGTAACTAATATTTTGATTTCCTCCTCCCATTTTAAAAGGTGTCTTGGTTTCTCAAATTTGAGTTTGGACTTCAAATAATTTTAAAATAAAGAAATAACCATAGGAAGTGTCAGAGTGGGAGTAGAATGACTGCGCATCAATGTAGCTATTTGGGAATATAACATGAAATCACTCTCCGGTAAAGAGAATTTTTGTGCTAAATGACTAATAGGAAGTAGTTTTCCATTTTTTATTATATGTGCCAGCCATAGAATACCTTTGTATTCCCATTGTTTAATGTAAAGGTTGGGAATAAGAAATGCAAGAATTTCTAGCGGTAACGGTATTAAAGTCCCAGATCCATGGTCTCCATGTATGCGTAAATATTACTATGCCTTAAGGGATGCTGGGACTTTGGTCTTTTGGGAGTGTTGTCACCTGAAAATCAGATAGTAAAAGGGCTCTTAGTGTGCCCTGATATACAGTAGCTTGTTCTATTCTACTCCAGGATTTAAAATGTTGTCATAGGAACCAGTAGCGTTGCTGATCTAATAAGACAGCCATATAATAATCTTATACATTTGGTATTCTTATACTACCTGCCTTTCTATGTTTTGACAATAAACTATATGGATATTTAGCTTTTTATTTTGCCTTATCAAATTTAGAGACCATACCTTGTGCGGTATGAAAAAAGGAACAAGGCAGAGGTATAGGTAAAGTTCAAAAGTAGTAAAATAAATGAGGGAGAATTAGCATTTTAAATGCTGCCAGTCTGCTTTCCCAAGAGAGGTAGAATTTTTTTAAGCGTTCTAGTTCTCTCTGAATTGAGTTGATTAATGGTATATAGCTGGTTTTATATAAATCTGAAAGAGGTGTTGTCAACTTAATGCCCAAATATTATAATGTATTTGTAGCCAGGGATATGGTAAGGTAGATTGCAGGCTATTCTTTTGGAATTTTTATATCTAAAATGCTGGATTTTGATTCATTGATCTTCTAATAAAATATTTTGATAAACATTTGCAATACATCATGCACAGCAGGTAGGGAAATAGCTGGTTTAGTCAAAACTAGAATACCATTGTCTGAAATAAAGGGATTGTATGATGTTCTCCTTTAAGACTAATCCCAGAGATACCAGGATGGCTTCTTATTTTTTTGGCATTCCATAAGAAGAGCGAAAACTGGTGGGGATAATGGACATCCTTCTATTGTGCCATTAGTAATTAAACATTTTTCAGAGAACATTCCATCCCGGAAAATGTGAGCTGATGGGGCGGTGTAAAAGGCTAAGATCGCAGAATTTATGTGCCCATGAAAAACAAATTTTTCTAAGACTTGCGCTAAATATCCCCAATGAATGTGATCAAAGGCTTTTTCTGTGTCTAATAACAACAATATTGATGGTAAATGACTTGTTTTTGCAAAGTGCATAAGACTGATAATACTCCTTGTCGTACTGGGGGCTTGACGCCTAGGGATAAAGCCCACCTGATCATGTTTGATTAGTGTAGGAAGAAATTGGGCTAGAAGCTTAGAATATATTTTCAGATCCACTTTTGGAAAGAAGGTCTGAAAATGTGTGGTAAAACCAGCTTTTTCCCTGGCTTGGGCAAGGTAGTTATAGTGGCTTCTAGCATTTCCATTGGGAATGAAGCCTGGGACACAGCAGCATCAAAGACCTCTTTTAAATGTGGAATAAGTAACGAAGAGAAGAGTTTAGAATACTCCGCAGAAAATCCATTTGGACCTGGAGATTTATTATGTGGCTTGGAGTTAATTATGTCCAAGATTTTTCTCAGTAAAGGGGGAATTTAAAAACTCCAGGTCTTCTGCAGATAATTTAGGTAAAGAGATGGAGACTAGAAACTCTTCAGCAAGAGCAGGTGAGGGTTGTGGTACCATAAGGTCCTCTTTCAAATTGTATAGAGATCCATATTACACGCTAAAGACGTCTGCTATTTCTTTGGACTTAACCAACTTAGTGCCCAGTGTTGAGTGTGTTAAATGGGATATCTTTTGTTTAGCTATTTTTTCTTGAATTTGGGTAGCTAGCAGCTTACCAGCTTCATTACCATAGTGGTAGGAATTGGATTTAATTAGTCTTATGTGATGGACTTGTTGAGATGTTAATAAGGAGAGGAGTTGATGTCTGAGCTGAGTTTAGAGCTATTAAGTAAGGTGGGAGTTTTTTTATTCAATTCTTCCAGAGAACTTATCTCGGAAAATAAATTGTCAAGCTGCTGTGTCCTGAGCTTCTTATTTATGGCAGACATTTTCATTAACATATCCCTAATAGTAGCCTTGTGGGAGTTCCACAAAACAAAGGGGTTTACTTCAGAATTTGTAAAGAATGTAAAGAATTTATGAATGAATTTTGAAATCTCAGTCGTAGATTCTGATATGAACATTAGTGTCACATTGTTACGCCATCTGTTGGCTCTAGTTTCTATCTTATAGCCACCTAGTGTCAATGATACTGAAGCATGGTCGGACCAGGGTTTTTGGTGTACCATTTGAGTTGCTCACTTTTTGCAATAAAAATTTGTCAACATGAAATAAGTCCAATCTAGAATATGTAAAATGAGCATGGGAAAAAAAAAAGGATAATCCATTTCTCTGGTGTGTTGGCAGCACCATGCATCATATAGGTTGGAAGTCTTGATGAAATGTGAGTAGCTCTATAGAGATTCTTGCGATCGTGAATGGAAATGTCCATCTGAGTATCAGGGACTGCATTAAAGAGGATCTTTTGACTTTTGATAACAGATTTGACTTTCTGCCATATTTTGTTAAGTGAGGAGATTTATTTCACATTTGGTAGGTATAAGTTAACCAATGTGTGACCTTCTTCACTTCGCTACTGAGCGCCTCTATGATGAAATTGCACCCCTGTACTGCCCAGAGCTGGCCACATCTGCCTACAACAACTATCTATCATCCTCCCTGGACACCCTTGCTCCTCTTTCTACACGCAGAACCAGACCTCGCCTGTCACAACCCTAGCAAACAGATAACACCAGAAGTCTCAAGAGACACAGCCGCACTCTTGAGCGAGCATGGCGTAAAACGAAATCCCTGAAAGACATTACCCTCTACAAATCCGCTCTTCTCAAATACAACTCCAGCTCTTCTCTACACTTAACTCCTTACTCCACCCCCCACTGCCTCCACCCACCAACTTACCTACTGCACAGGAGATTGCCAGTCACTTCAAGAAGAAGATCAACACAATTCGTGATGAGATCTCCAGTGTCAAGCTTCCTCCTCTAACCAACATACCAGGCCCAACACCAAACTCAATACTCTGCTCCTTCGACCCTGTTACCACCAAGTTACCGAACTCCTTTCTAAGGCCCACTTCACCACCTGTCCCCTGGATCCTGTCCCCTCATGACTATTGCAGCCTCCTTCCTGCTCTATCCTAAACTATCTAACCCACATCTTCAACCTCTCACTCTCCATGGGCACCTTTCCCTCCCCACTCAAACATGCACTGGTTACCCCCATTCTCAAAAAACCCTTGCTGGAACCCACCTGTTTGAATGACTTAAGACCCATCTGCCTGCTCCTGTTTGTCTCCAAGCTTCTCGAGCGCCTTGTTCACAACCGTATGAACTGCTACCTCACTGACAACAACCTTCTTGATCCCCGAAAGTCTGGGTTCCACCCACAACATTCCACAGAAACTGCCCTACTAAAACTCACTAACGACCTACTAACTGCTAAAACCAATGGCCATTACTCCATACTCATACTCCTTGACCTTTCCGCTGCCTTTGACACAGTCGACCACCCGCTCCTCTTCAGTAAACTCCACTCCATCGTCCTCCGTGACTCTGCTCTCTCCTGGTTCTCCTCTTACCTTTCTCTGTGCACTTTCAGTGTCACATACAACTCCTCCTCCTCTGATCCTCTTCTTCTTTCTGTTTCAGTACCCCAAGGCTCTGTCCTTGGGCCCCTCCTTTTCTCTCTCTACACCTCCTCCCTGGGCAAACTGATAACCTCCCATGGCTTCCAATACCACCTCTATGCTGATGACACCCAGATCTATCTCTCCACTGCCCAGCTCACCCCCTCAATCTCCTCACGTATCACAAATCTACTAAGCGACATAGCATGGATGTCACATCACTACCTCAAACTCAATCTTTCGAAAAATGAGCTTGTAATATTTCCTCCTCCCCGATCCCCCACTCATGACTTTACCATTAAGATCAACAGCACAAACATTGGTCCTTCCCCTCATGCCAGGGTGCTAGGCGTAATCCTAGACTCTGACCTCTCCTTTGGGCCCCACATCCACTTACTGGCTAAATCCTGCCGCCTCAACCTCCGGAATAGCTCCACAATCCGCCCCTTTCTGACCAATGACACCACAAAACAACCTATCCACGCTTTGGTTATATCCCGCCTTGATTACTGCAACTCCCTCCTCACTGGTCTACTGTTACATAGGCTATCCCCCCTTCAGTCTATTATGAATGCTGCTGCTAGACTCATACACCTTACCAACCAATCAGCGACTGCTGCCCCTCTCTGCCAATCTCTTCACTGGCTTCCACTAACCCAATGTATAAAATTCTAAATATTAACCACAGCTTACAAAGCCATCCACAACACTGCCCCTAGCTACATCACTGACCTCATCCACAGATATCGGCCAAATCACCCACTCCGCTCCTCCCAAGACATCTTCCTCTCTAGCTCCCTCATCACCTGCTCTCACGCTTGCTTCCAGGAATTCTCCAGAGCCTCTCCCATCCTCTGGAACTACCTACCACTGCATGTCCGGTCAGCCCCCACCCTGTCTGACTTTAGGCGATCTTTGAAAACTCACTTCTTCAGGGAAGCCTACCCCACCTCCACCTAAGAACTACTTGAATCACCTCCACGGATCATCCCCGCAGTTATCACCTTTTGTATCACCTCCCCCTTCCTTTAGATTGTAAGCTTCATGAGCAGGGCCCTCACATTCCTTCTGTACTGAAATGTATTGTTATTTTACTGTCTCCCTTATATTGTAAAGTGCTGTGCAAACTGTTGCCGCTATATAAATCCTGTATAATAATTGTGCTGCCTTGTATTACACAAGGCATTCTTTAGCATTCAGCAGTGTCTGTCCCCTTTAAGGCCAGAGACTTCCTGTTTGCTAACTTGGGAGGAAGTGACCTCATCTCTTCAGACTGAAGAAATTCTACTATGCAAGTAGATGTGAGATGCTGTTCTCTCTTCATATATGGGCTTGATTAGACCCCCAAAGTCTGTAAGTACCCCTCTTATGTACTGTGGAATGTTATGCATATAGCTAGGAAGTTAGATATGTACTCATGTCTGTTTTATTATGTTTGTATTTCAGTTTTACCATTCTCATTATGTCACATGTTATCAGTAAAAGATCATCGGTTATCAATCATTGACTCTTTACTGTGTGGACATCAAAGGTTATACTGCCTGTTACCCTCTGTAACCCCTTCATAACTGCAGAGAAGGCAGGATCATAATAATAATAATTTCACAGGTTAGATTTATGTATCTCCCCATTTGAACGGAGATGGAAGATAAGGCTTTATAGGCTACAGTATTCTGAATGGCAATGGCTACCCCTCTTTCCTTAGTTGGAGCATTGGCAAAGAACAAATGTGGAGCAAGAAAAGAAGGGAGGATTGCGGAAGTTGAAGTGAGTCTTCTGCAGGCATAATATGTCAGAATTGAGTTTCTGTGACTCTTTCCAAAGCATATGCCTTTTTGCTGGGCTGTTAAGTCCACTCTGCCCGAACAGTTGCTCCAGAGCTTAATAAATGAACAGAAGCTCTGTTGACTTCCATCATCCAATCATGTTCAAACAAAAGGGCTTTTTTTAAATTTTCCTTGCACATGATTGGGTATTCCTTGCAAAGTGAATCTTTATCTCATTTGCAAAGCTCTGGAGCAATTGCACTTGCAGAGTACAACTGCACCTTGTATGGTGCATAGTCTTTTTGCCTTTAGTAAATTAACCCCATAGTGTCCTTTGGGGTAGTAGATGAGAAGAAAAAACAAAAGAAAAAAGTCCAACACAGATTAATTTACCAGTTTATGATAGCTGCTACCTTAACTTGGAGGTACTGAAAAGTCAGCTGATTATTGCAGCCTCGATGTTTGAGGGGAGACACTGATTCAAACCTGTAGACCGTACCATCCTCTGGTTATCCATTTCAAGACTTCAAGATCAGTAGCTTATCACAGTTCACAGCACAGTGTGAATGAGAAGAAGAAAAAAAAAAATCAGATCACAAAAATACTCCTTAAAGTGTTACTAAGCCCACAACAGTATAATTGGTCTGTATCCACTCACTGTGGAACCTAAGGGGTTAATCCTCTGCATTGTGTAAAAATGCTGTTTTATCCTGACTTCTCTGATCTTCCCCTTCTTCCAGTGTCTCTCTCTTATCTCCTAATGAGACATATTGTGTGGAGTAACTCTGCACATGCTCAGTTTGGTGTGTATTGCTAGATAGTGTTTTTTTTTTCTTGAGAGTGCATGTGATCAGTACAGGGCCAAACAGCACTGTCCAGACAGAAGTCAGGGGTTCTGCATTCTTCTAGAGCAAAATGAAAACTCTCCTACGAGCTTTAACATGTGCTCTGCTGGACACTAATAAAAGTCACAAGATTGCTCTAACTGCTGATGAGAAAATGTATTTAGCAGTTTATATTTACTAGAATATTTGCATTCCCATGTTCTGTGTACTGTGGGAGACCAGATATAGTGAATGCAGGGTCTGGGGAGACCAGATATAGTGAATGCAGGGTCCGGGGAGAGCGGATATAGTGAATGCAGGGTCCGGGGAGACCAGATATAATGAATGCAGGGTCCGGGGAGACCAGATATAGTGAATGCAGGGTCCGGGGAGACCGGATATAATGAATGCAGGGTCCGGGGAGACTAGATATAGTGAATGCAGGGTCCGGGGAGGCCAGATATAGTGAATGCAGGGTCCGGGGAGACCAGATATAGTGAATGCAGGGTCCTGGGTTTAGTAACACTTTAATTTGAATTGCTACAAGCAGGGATAAGACTTAAGAACTTTTGCAGAAAGAGAAATCTGTGCGGATATATTTTACTGCTAACTTATGGTGGGGTAAATAGATCAATTTCAGTGATGCACAAAGTGTTACTGCTAGAGCACCACTTTTTCTTTACAGAAGATGATAAATGTTATGGGCATTTAGCCAAGTGTGTCATCTTGCCACTCTGAAGAGGTTGGAAAAGGTTGCATGTCAACAGCTCCTTGTCCAGGCTTACCCTCCAGTAGACGCCATTCCTTTACCAGTTGAATGCCAGCCGCAGCACTTGTGACTGTAAAGTCCTTGCTATCTCTGGTGATTGTTAATTTTGCTGAATACCCCCATCTATAAGGTATACGATGGTTGCAAAGTGATTTGGCTACTGTAGCCACATTTCTTCTCTGCTGCATAGTATATGCCGATAAATCTGCATATAGGGAAAGGCCATGCATGGCTTCCAGCATGTTCTCAGGGTTTCTGGTAGCTCTAAGAACATCTCTTTGACATGATAGTAGTGTAGGCATGCAATAGTATTCCTTGGCACATTATCAGGGAGATGCTTGGGTTTTGGCAGCCTGTGAATCCTATCAATGAGCAATTAATCCAGAGGTAGGTCAGGCAGGGTTTCTTTAAGCATATTAACCAAATATGCCTTTAATTCCAGAGGTTTAATAGACTCAGGGATTCCCCTAATTTTGACATTATTACACCTAGAGGAAAACCTCTAGGTCAGCCACTTTAGCTTTCAGCCATCCTATGTCATCTTCCCTCTCCTTATGTGCATCTACTAAATCATTGAATGTGGTGGCGAATTCCCCCATTTCGTGCTCTACATGTGAAACTCTCTCACCCACCTCAGATACTTCTGCCTTAAATTGTTGCACCATATTCATAATATCTGCATACATATTACTCCTGAGGGACACCAGCATGTCCTTCAAAGTTGACTGGCTGATTACAGGTGGGAAAAGCTGTTGTGGAGTCCTGTCATTTTCTGTTGTCATCTAATGAATTGCAGGATCCACTCACCTCCTCAGCTGAGAGACTTGGCATTGTAAGCTTCTGTTTAGCTTTGAATGGGATAGCTGAAACAGAAGAGGTTTGAGAGGGAGGATTCCTGAAGCAATATCTGCTGGTGGATTTGTGATTGCCATTGCCCCACATGTCTCCTTCTTGTAATGAGTGGCTGGAGCGGGGTTCCCAGGGAGCCGCCATCGCCATATTGGCTGCTGTGATGGTGCGGTGGGGTAAAGAAATCTGTCATTTTCCCCAGATGTCACTGCTCTTTTCTTTTGCAGGACATGTTCTCTGGGTGAGCCCGACCCTTCTACTGTTGAAATGGCCAATTTACTATGCTGGGGAAAGTTGCAGTTTGCTCTGACAGATTTCTGGTGTGCAGAACTTTTTGCCTAAGTGGCCATCTTCCGCACTCGCTGGTCACACCCCTTCTGCAATGCTATTTTTTTTTTTAAGTAACCTTTTAAAGCTTTCAGGATGGCCCAATGATGCCACAGGGTCCTATTCACCTCTTCTCCAGGCTGGGTGGTCTCCAGTGGTGAATGTAATGACATCAGCATGAGCATGGCTCTCTGCATCATTACACAATGAATGAATGGTGAAGACCCTTCCAGTAGTGTTCCTGGGACACTGAGCACTTACTGTATGTCCTCTGAGAAAAAGTACTGGGGGGGCAGCTCCAAAATAAAGGTAAGTATTACAACACAGGTTGGAGGCCCAAAGAAAATAAAACAGGCCAGAGTGGGGCTTCAAGTAAGGTGGAATTCCTTTCCAGAGTTCAGTATATGTTACAGTATATTTAGATGGGACAATACCCATCTTCCTAGATTGTAAGCTCGAAAGAGCAGGGCCCTCGATCCCCTCATGTTTTGCATTGTATTGTTATTGTTCTGTCACATGTTCTGTCCCCCTTTGTAATGTACAGCGCTGAGCAAACTATTGGTGCTTTATAAATACTGTATAATAATAATAATCTTCTAGTGCATTTGCAGAAAAAAAAATTTAACATAGAAAACTACACATGTTGAGAATGGCAGCTAGAGCTAGTGGCTTGTTGTTTATATCAGTGTTGTCAAACTTTTCTTTCTCTTTCTGCTGCACATAATCTGATCAATAAACTCCAAAGCAACATGTTCCCACCAGTATCAAAGTCTCCTTTGTGCCTTGGTTCTTTAGGCTTGTTCAGTTTACAATTTAATTTGACACCTGCCTGAGACTCTATATTCCTTTTTCTTTCTCTTTACTTCAGTTTTTTTTCCTTTTGTTTCTTTACGTTTATGTCTAACTTTTTATTTTTTTCAACATAACTTGTTTTTCATATAGAAAGGATTCACAAGATACTCTGATCACATTGTTGCTGTCAAGATTATGGTGCAATAAACACAAAAATGTCCATTTTTAAATATATTTTAATGAGTAGGAAACAAAATCAGGAATAATCCCTATATATATTCTACACAGCCTTTCAGGTCTTACGCCAATAAACACACAGCATGAATTATTGATATTGGTTGTTTACTATACATATAATTGGCTCAGGCAAACACATCCCCCATTTAGTTATTTACAAAGAGATCAGAAGTATTATAAGGTACACTTGCATTACAATTAGCTCAGAATCTAATAGACATGAGGTCTAATAAATAATTGGTTCATTTGTTATGATAGTTAACACTGGGTGCATACTCTCTTTAAATTGGTCTTACATTTGCATAACATTTTAATATATGTGATTTTTTTTGTTTTTGTTTTGGATAGAGTAGGGAAAGTTTAGATCTTCTGTCAAGTTTGTAAGGCTCTCTTTGTCCCTACTAGGGAGATCCACCATCTATTTCTCCTGCCTACCATTGCGACCAGGGGCAGACTGACAACTCATGGGGCCACCGGGCAATAGGGGATCATGGGGCCCCTGTGTCCTTGCCCAAACTCAAAAAAGCCTATGAAAAAGGTACCAGGGGCATCTCATGGGGCCCCCTACTGACCCTGGGCCCTCGGGCAGTACCCGAGTTTCCAAATGGTCAGTCCGCCCCTGATTGCGACCAAGAAAGAAAGTGAAAATCCTAAAGGGAAATGGTAACAACTGTCAAAATGAAACTTTACTCCACTTCTGGGAAAATTCTTCTTACTTCTGATTGTCTCCCCAACATAGGAAGTAAAGGTAAATCTCCTCAGCTGGACACAGATAGCAGAAATTAGCAGTAGCTACTAATAGCACAAACCATTAAACCAAATTTCTAGGGTCTTTTTGGTTTATTACAGTTCCATCCCCCTCATATACATACCTTAAAGTGGTTGTATACTCCTACGTATACTCCTACGTAAGTTGTAACTGATTATCTGCAGCCCTTTCTCCTCTGTAGCTGTTAAAAGAACAAATTGTACACATTACTTCTCAGCAGCGGGAGGCAAGGGGTTGGGATCTGGTGTCACAGACTGCACAGCATAGAGCAGTGAGCTGAGTGTAATTTGAAACCTGAGTGAAGGGAATAGACACACCCACCTCTACATAGTCCCATAGAGACACATTCACATCTGAGACTGTCAATCATCCTATGTGCTGGAGGTGAGGTGGGTGCATAACCTGCCAGAAGTGACTCATAGCAGAAAGACAGAGCAGTTCTTTGGACTGAGGTTGGTACACATTATAGAGGGATATGCTTTGTTCATTTTTCATTTCAGAGGTTTACAACCACTTTAACTCCAGAAGTCTATAACATAGTTACATGACGCTACTTGGGGTCCCCCTTCATCCTCTACAGCTCATCAATCCTCTCTACTGGATAGAATGGAATCTACATTATGCCTGTGGAGCCTACATGAGAGACAGTTTATGCAGAGTTTCATTTTGAACTCTGGTTGTATGGAGTATGTTTTAAACGCTATGATTTATAACAAAAGCAATTTGAATAAAAAGGTGGACTTGTGCTCTAAAACGTTACAAAGATACAGTTCAGGGTTTTAGAACCCTGTAAAAAGGTATATAATTCCAATCCCTCTGTTTTATACATTCATAACAGTTGACCAGGGAACAGTTTTAGATGTCTTACATAAAGATTTTTTACTGTGGCATTAGAACTCAGAGTCACTTCATCTACTCTGTGTCCTAGTAGTTTATATTAGTCTCTTCTGGTCTGGGTAAAAATACAACAGCAGAAACTCCATGGACTGGACACGTGGCTCATTTTTCTCTCACTCATCTTCTTGGAAACTCCCCATTATAAAGATGTCATTGTCCTCCAATCTGGGGTTTCTGACCCAGCTAGCAGGAACAGGAAGTGATGTACATGATTAACTCTTATGACAGTAAAAAGTACAGACACTTACAATTACAGACAGTAGAGGGCAGCAGATCCCTACATATCTACAATCTAACTTTTTTCCTTACAGGAATTCTTACAGGAGGAGAGGGCCTCACAATAAATGGACAGTTTTAAAGACCGTTTTAAAAGAAGGGGAAAAAAACAGGTAGGTCAGGTGATTGAGATATTTGCAGATATTCTAATAGCTGAGAATCAGTCCGGTTCACCGCTAGCCCGAAACTTGGGTAATTGATTTGCTAATCTCAGTGCACAAAATAAATCACCTTATCTGAAATAGTCCTTGGCCATTAATCAGCTATTTGTGGTTTTTATCAGGAGTGCATACAGTAAATTTGGAACACATGTCAGGCAAGCTGTTAATGCCATTTCACTTCAATATATTTTACTTGCTAATTATCTTGGCAAAGATTTGTTGCATATGTTCATATGAGAGGAAAGGTGAATTCAATTACCTGTGTTGCACTGTGTGAGATGAAAAAAACGTCTTCTCATATGATTTTTCATAAGATGAAAACACATTGATCTCAGAGCTGAGAAACTGAAGTGGGAAAAAGATCTTTAAGCAAAAGTTCATGTTTGTTTTTCGTTGTCTTTATCCTCTTACACTGCTTACAGATGACTTCAGTAATAAAACGTAATTCATCTCTTTGAAAAAAAAGCCGTTTTTTTCCTCTATTTTGCAAAATGTAACATTAAAATTAAGCAATTAAATCCTTAAAACAGCAGTAAACCACATTTAAAAAAAAAAAAAAAAAAGGTCCTCTGGCAGGGTAACGTCATAATGTGCTAATATGTGCCGCATACTAGCACATTATGACAGACTTACCAAAAAAAAAATGGATCCCTCCAATGGCTCCCTGTCACCGCTGTTTTAATATCCATCTTCACCCGGTCTTCCTTCCAGGTTCACAGGCTCCGACCATTTGAATGGCCAAGATGTGATGACGTTACGATGACTTCACAACCGCAGCACAGCTTTTCTAATAGACGGCTTGCTGTCCTTTGAGAGTGCAGTGCGCATGCTCCAGTGATGTCACTGCCTGCTACACATGTAAATATCGCCTAAACGTGCACCGCGGTCCACACAGGTTTCACGTCAAACAGCGCCCATGTGTTCTGTATGCTTTTAGTATTCCATCTATTATGGATTAGTGCCCCTTTTGTGGCTTTGTTCAGAAACCTTTTCTTCGGGTCCATTTTGTGCCTCCTGCGATCACTATAGAAAACCTCCCTTTTTGGGCACCAACTTGAGACCGCCTTCTATATTCATTTTCTGTTATCGGTTAATTATTATATACGCGATTCTTTGGTGGTTTGTTTCAAGATGTCCAATAGTCCATTCTCCCCTGAGGAAGCCCTGTGGGCAAAACATGTCAGAAGTATTTACGATCATGCAATCTTGAAATGAGGACAATCAGACTATGTTACATCATTATACTGTTTTTAATAGATGTTTTATTCATGTAATCCAATAAATTGTATTACATTTTAACAGTTTTGTTTATATACATTTGTTCAAATGCACCAGTAAAAGTCCCTAAAACAACCTTTCATTGATATATTTAGGATGGCATCATGATGATAAACCAACAGTAGTTCACAGCCTCATGGAATATTAGATCTTAAAGTAGAACTTTAGGCAAAACTTTTTTTTTCATTTTTGATAATGTAAAAGAGAGTTATAACCCCTGTCAGATATTTTTTACCATCTGTGTCCCATTATGGAGATTTATCTTCACTTCCTGTCCCATAGCCAAATAGGAAGTGAGAGGGAATCCTTGCAAAATAAAGGAATCCATTGGGGCCCCCCAGGTCACCAGAGCTGGTGTCCCCATTGGAAGAATTCTCCTCTATTACTTTTCTTGGGACAACCCAAAATTTGGGATTTTCTTCTACTTTCACTTTCTATGATAATGTTAAACAGGACAGATGGGGTTACAGACAGCAATAAAACCTAATAGGTGTTCTAATCCATCTCCACGCTATCCAAAACAAAAAAAAGTTTGCCTTTGGATTTACTTTAAATTCGATGATGTTTGACTTTGATACAAGGTGCTCCTCACCCACCAAACATTTATGTTATATTTAGAGATGAGCGAATCGAACCAGGCGAACCGGAATTCGAGTCGAATTTCAGGAAATATTCGATTCGCGGCGAAACCGAAATTTTGCCTACTTCGGGTGCGCGAATCGAACATTTCCCGATCAGCCGGCAAAAGTGTCCCTGCAGTGAGCTCCGCTATTTCTGACAGTTCTCTGACAGAAGGAACACATGTTTAGCGGTTGAAACATTGTATCTATTAGTTTACATTTAGGATACAGATGTTTGAACCACTGTTCATGTGAAGAAGCTGTGAGAGAACTGTCAGAAATAGAGGAACTCTGCACATACACTTTTTGCCGGCTTGGAATTATTCTTCTTTTCATCCTACTTCTTCTTCTTCTTCATCTTCATCCTCAGAAGAAGAGGATGAGGATGAGGATGAAGAAGAAGAAGAAGAAGTAGGATGAAAAGAAGAATAATTCCAAGCCGGCAAAAAGTGTATGTGCAGAGTTCCTCTATTTCTGACAGTTCTCTCACAGCTTCTTCACATGTACAGCGGTTGAAACATCTGTATCCTAAATGGAAACTAATAGATACAATTAGTAAACTAATTTGTATCTATTAGTTTCCATTTAGGATACAGATGTTTCAACCGCTGTACATGTGAAGAAGCTGTGAGAGAACTGTCAGAAATAGAGGAACTCTGCACATACACTTTTTGCCGGCTTGGAATTATTCTTCTTTTCATCCTACTTCTTCTTCTTCTTCTTCATCCTCATCCTCATCCTCTTCTTCTGAGGATGAGGATGAGGATGAAGAAGAAGAAGAAGCAGTAGGATGAAAATAAGAATAATTCCAAGCCGGCAAAAAGTGTATGTGCAGAGTTCCTCTATTCTGCAGATACACTTAGAGGAGCTCTGCACATACACTTTTTGCCTGTTTGGAATTAATCTTATTTTCATCCTACTTCTTCTTCTTCTTCTTCTTCTTTATCCTCATCCTCAGAAGAAGAAGAAGAGGATGAAGAAGAAGAAGAAGAAGTAGGATGAAAATAAGAATAATTGCAAGCCGGCAAAAAGTGTATGTGCAGAGTTCCTCTATTCTGCAGATACACTTAGAGGAGCTCTGCACATACACTTTTTGCCGGCTTGGAATTAATCTTATTTTCATCCTACTTCTTCTTCTTCTTCTTCTTCTTCATCCTCATCCTCATCCTCAGAAGAAGAGGATGAGGATGAGGATGAAGAAGAAGAAGAAGAAGTAGGATGAAAATAAGAATAATTCCAAGCCGGCAAAAAGTGTATGTGCAGAGCTCCTCTAAGTGTATCTGCAGAGCTCCTCTAAGTGTATCTGCAGAATAGAGGAACTCTGCACATACACTTTTTGCCGGAAACCGCTGTATGGAGGGAATGTCATGGAACTGTCAGAAATAGACTATTAATGACAGTTCTGGGACTGTCCTTCCATACAGCGGTTGAAACATTGTATGTATTTGTTTCCATAAATGGATCCATTTATGGAAACAAATACATACAATGTTTCAACCGCTGTATGGAAGGACAGTCCCAGAACTGTCATAAATAGTCTATTTCTGACAGTTCTATGACATTCCCTCCATACAGCGGTTGAAACAGCTGTATGGAGTGAATGTTCCAGAACTGTCAGAAATAGACTATTTATGACAGTTCTGGGACATTCACTCCATACAGCGGTTGAAACATTGTATCTATTTTTTTCCATAAATGACATTCTGCAGATACACTTAGAGGAGCGCTGCAGATACACTTTTTGCCGGCTTGGAATTATTCTTATTTTCATCCTACTTCTTCTTTTTCTTCTTATGAGGATGAGGATGAAGAAGAAGAAGTAGGATGAAAATAAGATTAATTCCAAGCCGGCAAAAAGTGTATCTGCAGCGCTCCTCTAAGTGTATTTGCAGAATGTCATTTATGGAAAAAAATAGATACAATGTTTCAACCGCTGTATGGAAGGACAGTCCCAGAACTGTCATAAATAGTCTATTTCCGACAGTTCTGGGACATTCACTCCATACAGCTGTTTCAACCGCTGTATGGAGGGAATGTCATAGAACTGTCAGAAATAGACTATTAATGACAGTTCTGGGACTGTCCTTCCATACAGCGGTTGAAACATTGTATCTATTTGTTTCCATAAATGGATCCATTTATGGAAACAAATACATACAATGTTTCAACCGCTGCATGGAAGGACAGTCCCAGAACTGTCATTAATAGTCTATTTCTGACAGTTCCATGACATTCCCTCCATACAGCGGTTGAAACAGCTGTATGGAGTGAATGTCCCAGAACTGTCAGAAATAGACAGAAACTGTCACAGAACTGTCCTTCTTCTCATCCTTCTCCTTCTTCTCATCCTTCTTCTCATCCTTCTTCTCATCCTTCTCCTTCTTCTCATCCTTCTCCTTCTTCTCATCCTTCTCCTTCTCCTTCTTCTCATCCTTCTCCTTCTCCTTCTTCTCATCCTTCTCCTTCTTCTCATCCTTCTCCTTCTCCTTCTTCTCATCCTTCTCCTTCTCCTTCTTCTCATCCTTCTCCTTCTCCTTCTTCTCATCCTTCTCCTTCTCCTTCTTCTCATCCTTCTCCTTCTTCTCATCCTTCTCCTTCTCCTTCTTCTCATCCTTCTCCTTCTCCTTCTTCTCATCCTTCTCCTTCTCCTTCTTCTCATCCTTCTCCTTCTCCATCTTCTCATCCTTCTCCTTCTTCTCATCCTTCTCCTTCTCCTTCTTCTCATCCTTCTCCTTCTCCATCTTCTCATCCTTCTCCTTTTCCTTCTTCTCATCCTTCTCCTTCTGCTTTTCCTTCTCCTTCTCCTTCTTCTCATCCTTCTCCTTCTTCTCATCCTTCTCCTTCTTCTCATCCTTCTCCTTCTCCTTCTTCTCATCCTTCTCCTTCTTCTCATCCTTCTCCTTCTTCTCATCCTTCTCCTTCTTCTCATCCTTCTCCTTCTCCTCATCCTTCTCCTTCTTCTCATCCTTCTCCTTCTCCTTCTTCTCATCCTTCTCCTTCTCCTTCTTCTCATCCTTCTCCTTCTCCATCTTCTCATCCTTCTCCTTCTCCTTCTTCTCATCCTTCTCCTTCTTCTCATCCTTCTCCTTCTCCTTCTTCTCATCCTTCTCCTTCTTCTCATCCTTCTCCTTCTCCTCATCCTTCTCCTTCTCCTTCTTCTCATCCTTCTCCTTCTCCTTCTTCTCATCCTTCTCCTTCTCCTTCTTCTCATCCTTCTCCTTCTTCTCATCCTTCTCCTTCTCCTTCTCTTTCCTCATCTCCAAGGGCATTTAAATTAAAGGTACAGTGTTCTGCACTAATTTAAAGGCTCTCTGAAGCCTAGAAACCCTTTTTATAAGTCATCTTCGTAGCGAAGAAATTCGCATCGAATCGAATTTCACACTGGAATTCGCCGAATCAGCCGAATCGAATTTTTGAGAAATTCGCTCATCTCTAGTTATATTGCTTTTGAGCAGCACCCTCACTGGTTCTTCCAGAGGTTGAGGATTCTAGGATAAGTCAACAGTTGGTACACATCATAAACATTTAAGCCTGCTAAACACAGGGTCAAGCTACCTGTCACCATTAATATAGATTATCCAGTTTCAACTTACAACCTAGAGCCTTTACTTTTAGGCAGCACTGGGTTGCATGGCTTTCCAGTTATTGATCATTAGTACCCTGAGGCTTTTGGTGGGTCCCCAGCACAAAGACATGTATGCATATATGCGGCCTCACGAAAAAAAGATCTGCTTTACTGTGGCCACTTATAATATTAGGGGTTAAGGAGAACTTAACAAGCCCTCATGTTTGTCCAACACCAATGGCTGGTGAGAGCAGACAAAAAGGATGTACTTTTCAATGTAGTTTTTGATTCAGTAAGCAGGTGCCAATTCCTTTATACATCATTAGGGCCTGTGTCGACAGTATCATTTTTACCTGTGACTGTCAGAATACCCTAAAGCCTCTTGCGCACTGTACTGATATATGACATTCTTTCCAAATATTCCCCACCCCCACATGAATGAGTATGAGGTATATAGTACCCCTTCTAATTCACAAAAATTCTTTATTTAAAAAAAAAAAAATTCCTGTAAAATTGTAATTTTCTAAATCTATCATCTATCACAATTCCCACCACACCGACTCGCCAAATAAAAAAAAAACGTTGACTCGGTGCTTCCAATCCCAATGATCCCAATGATGACATCATTAAAAAATATGGCCAGTGGCCATACAAGCATAAATGAACTTTGGCCAAACAGTCAATGTTATGTCCAAACCTAGGCTCAATCCAAAGCATTAGTTCTTGACTAAAAGGGTCTCCCCTATAGGATTCCCCAGAACAATCAGTACCTTTTTAGTGTTCTGTCACCTAGCAGAAGCTATAGCAGAGAAAGCTAGTGAGAGAGAGAGAGAGCAATAGGCATCAGTCAGCTCAAATATATAAAGGCTGGTACCCAGCTAGGAGTAATAATAAGGTTGGGCTACCAAGCAAGATGGCCCTAGCAATGGAGGCTGATTCCCACCCAAAGCTCTACAAAGCTTTTAGGCTCTAGGACCCAAAGCAGGACTTGGGATTCTGAGACAACTCAAAGTTCTTTTACTCCATATCAGACACATACTTTTGAGGCCCTCATTAGGTGTAGATGAGAAATCTTGGTGACACATATACACTTTCCACAATCCTGTCAGCCAGTGCCTCAAAGTACATTGAAGTTCTTTACTCACTGGTAGCATATATACTGATAAGCAGGGCCTTTTTGTTCTCACAAAACATGTGCAGGAATACCCACCTCCGAGTACTGGCCCTTGGTTCCACCCCCTACCCACCTTCCAGTACCACCCCTCTTAGGGATTACAGAACCACGTATCAATTTATGATGCTAAGTAATTTGTATGGAGTTTATTAATGGTAACAAGAAAATCAGTACAATAGACCCCCCTGACAACAATAGATCTCCCCAGCAACAATAGATCCACCCAACAACAATACCCTCCAGTAGTCCTGTAGCAACAACAGATCTCCCAGCAGCCAGCATCAATAAACCCTCCAGCAGCCAACAACAATGGACCCCTCCCTCAACAGTAGGTCTCTCCCAGCAACAAATTGACCCCCGAGAAACATAAGACTAGCAACATTAGATTCCCCACCAGCAGCAGTAGAACCCCCTAGCAACAATAGATCCCCATACAAAAATAGATCTCCTCCAGCAACAATAGATCCCTCAGCAGCCAGCATCAACAGACCCTCCAACACACCCCAGTATCCCTTGCTATTACATACATTCAGTACTGGAGGTGCGAAACTGCTTTCCACTATGTTCCTGCTGAACAAAACCCTGCTGATAAGTGGGTTGCTAGTGCTGGAGTGTAGATCTCACTGGTGAAATTCATATTCTAGGGCAGAATCTGTAATGAAGTACAGATTTCACTGGTAACGTGGACTTTGAAGAGTGCGGTGGGTGTACTAGATTGCAGATCTCACTTATAAAATGAGAACTGGAGAGTGAGATGTAAGTAAATCTGGCCATGGAGCCATTGTGTTTTCCCGGCAAGGGGCCAGGAGAACACCGTGATTGATGCTAGCGGCTAGCCAACAGGCTGAGTGTACTCAAGTTGATAGATTGATCAACTTGGGCACATTCATCCTGCCCATACATGGTTCGATCCTCAGCCTGTCCCTGCTAAACCAGCTGAGATTCAAGTCGTCTATGGCCAGCTTAAAGTACGGCATATGATAATGGAGATATGGATAGACAATTCCTATCGGTTGCTAAAACATTACTGCACACATGAAGCCAAAAGCCTCTGCAACCTATGTAATCTGAATTAAAAGTGGGCACACCCCAATTCCACCAGCTGTCACTCAATACAATACTATGACAAGTGAGCTTTGAAAAGGTGAAATAAACAAGCCAATTTATCTATGTGGCCAGTAATCAAGAAGAACAAATGAAAGTCTATTTTCTTGCTATTTCTGTGCAATTATGTACCTCGCAGAATAATACTTTGTTTATTTTGCTCCTAACTAGAACAGCACTATGTAAGCTACAGGTGCATTTCAGTGATAAGGCACTAGCACCAGCCAACCAAAAACCTTGGAAAAAGAAAAGCTTAGCGAGTCCTCATATCCCCAGGTTACTCTGCTTGTTTTGCTGTATCTGCATCACCATGAATATGCAAACGTTTAGATGTCCAATTACACTTTAATTAAAGAACCATTAAAATATGGAAATACTAATGAAAGCAGAGATGTGAGGCACCCAGGAAAGCATATATTATATAAAATACAATGTTTTCTTGAAAACTGTATCTGGAATTTTCCAGCGTAAATTAAGTCAACATTAGTGCTTAGTTGAGCTGAGCAAATCGATCTGCCAAGTTGAAGAATTAACCCCATTGCAGGCCAACTCACAGAAGGTGGAAAATCACTTAATGTTGGTGTTTACTTAGTCTTTTCTTAACTTTCTTTTCTGTTAACTGTTCTTAACACAAATAAAAAAAGAAAAAGATGTGTAGTTATCCTTTGCCAAATTATATCAGTCTAGAACACCAAGTTCACAGGCTGCCATGGTATTTTCATGGCAAAGATGCAGGGCCCACACCAGCCAAGAGCTGACTGGCAGTAGAGCCTTTCAAATCACAGGTGTCCAATTGAGGGATTGTGTGAAAATGGCCTATACTCCTGATTACCCCCAGCATTGGAAATCCAGTATTGGCTGAATGTCAATGTTATTGCTAAGGACAGGATTCCGGATGGTGACACTGGTGGAACATGCAAGTGCAATAAGCACGGGAAAGTAATTTGGAGACAGGAACAGAGTGCCAACACCCCAAAAGGGGAAGTAGCTGAACAAGGACCTTCATTATATGATTGTCATGTATTTTTTTATGAAAACCTGATTACCCCCAGCATTGGAAATCCAGTATTGGCTGAATGTCAATGTTATTGCTAAGGACAGGATTCCGGATGGTGACACTGGTGGAACATGCAAGTGCAATAAGCACGGGAAAGTAATTTGGAGACAGGAACAGAGTGCCAACACCCCAAAAGGGGAAGAAGCTGAACAAGGACCCTTATTATATGATTGTCATGTATTTTTTAATGAAAACTGGAGATTTAAAAAGATTTTGAAGTTATACTAACATTTTAAAGCTCATATGAGATATTAGTCACTGGGTTTAGACCTATTTTTTCAAATAGTTCCCCAGGCCCGCTTCATGGTTACCACAGCAGAGAAAAAAGACAGACTTCGCACTACCCACCCTCATTTCTAGATTTTAAAATGTTCAAAAATAATCCATGGGGACCTCTAGCTATTACATGGTGTCTACTGTCAAAAATACTATTAAGGATTAAAAGTCAGGGATCAAAACTCTCATCTGTAGTTATAGATTAATATTTAAACTTCATATCAAGTTATTGAGCTCAAACTGTGCTAGCCAGAAAAATAATTCACTGAGGGACTGTCTAGCAGAAATAGAATTAGCAGCAGTTGCTCTAACCAATCAGCTCAGTTAGTGATTGGTACAGCTCAGCTTTAAAAGAGAACTATGGTGAAAACTTTTCGGTCATACATCTCTTGTTGGTCACAAGAGTGCACTTACTTTTGTCCTCCTGTGACCCACAGTAGACTGATAGTAGGCTTCCTCCTATGTATGACAGATGGCCACACACTAATAGATTTCTTTCATTCAGCCTGCAGTCTGAACACAAAAAAATATAATAGATTCCTTCATCTATGCTAATCAGCACATATGGATTAATTCCCTGCTGGGCTATTATATTCTGACACCCACCATTGGCAGCTGATTGAATACAGCCAATGTTTAGCTGAAGAATTTCCGACAAGCTCCTTTGCCAAAAGTAATTCAAATGGAATGGAGCTGGCAGGGCCACACACTGAATGAATTTCCTCAGGAACTATCTTTTGGAACCAACAAAGGTTTCCTTGGGGTCACTGCAAATGGATTTAGGACATGCATTGCTAGGCAATTGGAAACATCTTCAACATCCGATCTTTGAATTAGGAGTTTAAGCACCAAGCATTAAAATAGTGGGAGCACATTCTACAACATGATTTGTAAAATCTGGGGAAATGACACTGCTTACTGGATGGAGGAAGAGCTTTGCAGTGGAAGTCAAAGAAAGATCTATTCTCTGGTGTAGTGAAATAACTAGCTCTTGGAGAAGTGCATCACCTTTCTTTGTGGGATCAAGGAGCATGCTATTTAATTTAACCTTCTTCAAGTGTGGTTTAAATCCTCTGATCTCTTCTATTACCCATTTGAAAGTTTGTAAGTGGCCTAAATCCTTGTCTTCAGCGATACTATAATCGGGATGGGGGGAGGGGGGAGTGAGTTTTGCACAGAGAATGGAAGATAGGCCAGATAGTTACCTAACAAAGTAGGGTGGCTATCCATAAGGAGGTAAGAGAAAGGCTTACTTATATAATTTACTGATTTTAGGCATATTTCAGTGAGTGAGACTTTTTACCTTACGTTGATGCCTTAGGTTTCTCCTGGGGGATCTCAAGAGATTAATGAGTTACTCCAACCCACCGAATACTCCAGTAAACTGGCTTAGATGTGTATAATTCTAGTTCATCTATATATTTTCCCGATTGATATCCTTAGGTCTCTTTAACAGTTCTTCTCTCAATGATCATTGGCCTTTATGGCCACATATAACTGTTATAAAATGCTGTCTAATGGTTGGAAATGATATGTGTTATCACCCTGAAATGTTTAATCCCTAGAACCTTCTTAAATGCATATATAAAAAACCAAAAACATTATCGCTGTTTATTGCAGAAATTTCGCAATGTGGATCATGTTCTTATTTCTCCTAAAAGAGACAACTCTTTTTAACTAAGTATTGGTATTAGCATCGGCACAACATTAATTAGAATAATCTCAGTGAAAGATTTTGTGTTGTTAGTGTTTAGTAATTAATTCCGGTTTAGTCTTGGGTTTTGTAAAGTTACAATATGGGAGAATGCTGTGGATGATTGGACCCTCCCAATCCACTGAATAAGCTATGTTCTACAATTCATCCCAGTGTTGTGGTTCACTGATGATTAATTTTTCAACATCTGTGTAAGTATTTGATTAAAACACTCAGCAAGACCATCTGTTTCTGGATGATAATTTTGTGAAAGGGGAATTTTTAAAACATTGCACAGCTCATTAAGCAAAGTAGATGTAAAATTAAAACCAAGTTAACTGTAAGTATACAAAGGTCAGTTATAATGCAAAAAAAAAACTATTTCTATTTGAAGGCTGTTTAGAAAACTGCTTTTAAACTTACCATATATACTCGAGTATAAGCCGAGTTTTTCATCACATTTTTTGTGCTGAAAAACGTCCCCCTCGGCTTATACTCGAGTCAACGTCTCCAGGTGTGGGCGGGATGACATGCCGCCCCTGTCATCTGGACACACCCCCGGGATCAATCCTCGCCGGTGATTGGCCGCCGGAACTGTAGATCAGGAGAGGCACACAGGCGCCCAATCACCAGCGAGGAGGTGGGGCTTGGAGAGGAGGAGCCGAGCGGCACCGCGAAGATCGAGCGAGTGAAGAGGAGGAGAGCGGCCGGAGAAGGAAGACATCTGACCGGTAAGTGTGTACCATGGGAGAGAGAGGGAGGGAGCGAGCGAGCCCAGGCTGGAGCAGGGGTCACTATTCCTCCCCCCACTGACACCAACGATGGGGCACTATTCCTCCCCCCACTGACACCAACGATGGAGCACTATTCCTCCCCCCACTGACACCAACGATGGGGCACTATTCCTCCCCCCACTGACACCAACGATGGGGCACTATTCCTCCCCCCACTGACACCAACGATGGGGCACTATTCCTCCCCCCACTGACACCAACGATGGGGCACTATTCCTCCCCCCACTGACACCAACGATGGGGCACTATTCCTCCCCCCACTGACATCACCGGCTTATACTCGAGTCAATAGTTTTTCCCAGTTTTTTGTGGTAAAATTAGGTACCTCGGCTTATATTCGGGTCGGCTTATACTCGAGTATATATGGTACTTTATTTGGAGATGCTGGCTAAGGCATTGGGCATACCACACTGTTATGTGCATGGCTGTGAGGATTTGGTGCTAATATAGTTGGCATTGATATGGTATTTTTAGAATGTAAGGGGTTCAAGGGAGTCAAGGGTTAAGCATAAAAAATAGAGCTTAGTAAGTTAATGTGTCATGAACAAAGTTATGGCTAAAGCTGGGTATAGACAGACCAAAATTGGGCTGGTCGAATTTCGATCTGTGTATAGTGCTTCCCGTTCACCAAGTCAATGTAGATCAAGTTCTGTCAACCAAATATGCTAGAAAACTTTTGTCAATCAGTGGCTGTGCTTGTTATACTGTCTTGGTGTGGGGGATTCCTCCATCCACTTTGCTTGGGTGGATGGAGGAATCTGTTAGCCACTGGCTGAATGAAAAAGAAAAATGTCTATGCCCAACTTAAATTTTAGGGGTTTCAGTAGGTTAAATGTTAGGATTATGGTTGATTGTCATGTTTCAGGATTAAGATAAGTTATGTTCAATTCACAATTTATTGGGGAGACTTCCTGTCTCAAAAACACAACAGGCAAATAAGGGGAAATCCCATCCTAGACAGTTGTTCCTGCCAACATCGATCCTGTTGGAAGATTTCCCCTCACTTCATGTTCCAAAGGCAACTTTAAATTGTTGGATTTTCTATTACTTTCTTCCTAGGTAACAATGGTCACCAGGACCAATAGGGAGGGTGAATCTCATCAGCATGGACGGACACAGCAATAAAAACCTGACATAAATTTTACTTTTGCATACTTTCCAATAATAAAAATGCCTTTAGGTGCACTTGAATGTTTTGGGGGAAGATGATTCATTAGGGGTTAGGAGTTATATGAAGTTTAAAGTTCAGGGATGATTTAAGTATTTGGGTTACCGAAGAGCTTTGTTTGAAGTAAGAGGTCAGAACATGTTATTTTGTTTCACCACGTCCTGTCAGGGAGCACTTGGATCAGAACCTACCAAGTGCACCTTTTTTTCCACCTCTGAGAACAGGACCCAAAGTTACAGAACTGTTTAGATCTCCACATTTAACTATGGCTGTTTAAGTTGTTGAAAGTGGTTGTAAACCTCAGACATTAAATATGAACAAAGCATATTCCTCCATAGTGTGTACTTTACCCAATTAAGAACACTAAGGGGGTTATTTACTAAAGCTGGAGAGTGCAAAATCAGGCTCACTTCTGCAAAGAAACCAATCAGCTTGCAGGTTTTATTGCCAAAGCTTAGTTGAACAAGCTGAGGTTAGAAGCTGACTGGCTACCATGCACAGCTGCACCAGATTTAGAGTGCACCAGTTTTAGTAAATCTACCCCTAAGAGTCATTTTTCTCTGCTGCCTCATTCCTTTGCTATCAGCATGAATTCCTTCTGGTAATTTTTCCTGACACCAATAGAAAGTGGTGACAGGGGAGGAACCTCCAGCAGATTGACAGCCTCAGCTCTGTTCCTGTGAGCTGTGTGGAAGGGGTGTGTGTTCCTTTCTTCTAATCAGCTCTCAGATCTCTCCTCACTGACCTTTGTAGTGTGTAATTTCAGCTTTCTTCTTCCTTATTCTGAACTCTCAAGCAAGCTTTATAAATTCTGGACTTTGAACGGATGTAGAGAAGACATGGTTGCAGATAAACATGTTGGAGGATCTGTTTAATCTCTGTGTATCACGTGACTGGGTATATGTAAGGGTTTTCAACCACTCTGAGAGAATAGATGGTGGCACCCAGTGGAGGAATGACTGGGTCCTGGAAGAAACACTGGAGCAGAGTTTTTTTCACTGATTATGCACCCAGGAATTGTTTATAAGCTGAAGAATTTATATTTAGTAGAAATGTCTGTATACCTTCATGAAGGGTCACTTTAAAGTTGCACTTAGTGCTAAAAAATAAATGTGTGTCCCTAACATATTTTTACTAATTGCACTGCATACTACTTGCTGTTGCTTTGCACCTCTGATTCAGTTACAATGCCATCTTGTGTGGCAGGAATAGCTTTAGCTGCTCTACATTAGGGATCCGCTTCCAGTTCACACCAAATCTAAATTAAGTCTGAATTACGCCTGTTCAGTTTTTAGTTAAAGGTCTGGTATAGAATTTAGGAGGGACCTCACACTTTTGTATTTTTTTTTTTGCACGGGGTCCCACTTGACAGTAATATCAGACTCTCATCAAGGATAATGGTCTGCTAAGGATTTTTAGGGGGAACCTCATGCCTTTTTCTCTATTGCATGTGATTCCTCCATTTGCGTCAATAGGAGATTCTCATCTAGGATAAGGACCTGGTATAGTTGAACAGAATCCCCAGCCATTTTGTCTACAAGCATAATAGGAACTATCATTTAGCAGGAATTTAAAGGGTTAGTTCAGATAAACTGGATGGCACTGAGTAATTGCAATCCATCTGGTTCATCCTGGCAGTGCAGAGTGACAAAGAGTGGGATCAGAGGGGATTTCAAACTCCCAGACCGTTAGAGCAGCTACAGGTGTCCTGACAGCTGAGGATCGCCTTGGTAAGTAAAGCGAGGATTGGAGAGGGGAGGGTGTATGGTAAGGGGTCTGGCATTAGGTCACTTTTATAGCTTTTCTGTAAAGGTGAACTAACCCTTTTAAACTGCATTTTTTTCTTTGTAAATGTCAATTTTACTGTATTAGGTTGCACACATTATACAGATTGATTCAGGACATCCCCAAAACATATTATTTAAGGGTCATTTACATTTTTCATCTTACCCTTTAAGCATTAAAATTGCTGCTCTTCACCATATAGAATTACTAAATAAATAAATACATTCTTATTAGGACATGTCCCTAGGGAATTTTCCAGCCCACTTTCCATATCTTTGTTTTACAATCCCTTGCTTGTGATCCTTGAAAGTGACCAGAACTGACTTTAGAGATTTGGCTTCCAGTAATATTAGTGGGGTTTAGATTAAGGTTCAGAGCTTCAGCAAAGTTCATGCAACCACCTATGAACCCAACCCAGGTGTGTTTGGCCCATTCCTACTCTACCTCATGCCATGTGATGTGTAAAAAGTTGAATCCACTTTTATCTGATGTAGCACCTTCTAGTCAGGTGCTAGGATGTGTATAGTTAGGTTAAGCATAGCTGTGTTTCTCTGCTTATGAGAGAGGCAAATTCAGGTAAATTAAGTGTGGTATTCTGCTTAACAGAGTGCTGTGATTGATGAGTTAAGTCTGCTCATGCTGCTCTGGTGCTGTTGGAGTTTGTCTGAGATCTGCCTGCCTTCAGGAAGCTATGAGAGCCTTCTAGAACATTGGTAGGGGCTAGGCAAATGAACAGCATGAATATGGATACAGCCCTGGCCTATTGCAGGGTAGGGTTGCCCGATTGAATGCTGGGAGTGGAATTTGTATTCTGAGAGTACATGGGTTCAGTGTCTTTCCTGGGAGTGGATTTCACCAAGCCAGGCTGGAGGCAGGCTGCCTTGCAGGGCACTTGCTGCCATGAGGTCTCAGGTGGGTTGACCTGAGGGCCTGCTATTAGAGAGAGTGACCCTGGTTCTTCACCAAACTGACTGAGGGGAACTTTCTGCCAAAGATCTATCTGGTATCACTGGAGAGAGTAGCTAGGAAGATTGGAAGGAGGCAACCATTCTGTCCTTGGGTCTTGTGAGTATTGACATTGAGGAATTTGGGGACTCTGTGTGCTTGTTACCCCCTTGGTGCTTGATAGTTAACGTGGGTTTGGAAAAAAGGAACACTGGCTAGTGTTCTGAAGAGCTTGTGCGATTATTGCTACTGCAAAGGGACTTTGCTCAGCTATGTTACCTTTGGGCTGTCGCAGTCTTTCTTAAATGGCTTATACCTGAAGAGCTTAGTCCTGTAACTATTACTGCCTCAACAAGGGACTTTGTTCACTCCTAAACTACTTGTTGCTACAGAATAAAGGAAAGTCTGCTATCTGCTTTAACCAAGAATTTAAAAGTGCGCAACTAAGAGATCAGCTAGATTTCCTCAGTGTGAATCGTTCTAATTTTGAAGTATCCTACTGCAACTCCCCTTCCCTATCCCCATCCCCATTTCTACAATAAAACTCCAAAACAAAACATCCCCTAGACTAGTCATTGAAGACAACGAGATAAAGCGCATGTGTGTGCCTGGCTGTAGGTGAAAGTAAGGGGAAGCCCATGGAAAACATTCAAGCAGCTCCTTCGGGGGTAGCGCTACACTTATAAGCCTTCTGGCAGCAAATACATTAAATGGAGGAGTGGCAGTTGTCCCTCCGCTTTTGACGTAGCTCTGACAGCAGCTCTGAGTAAGTGTCAATAACATTTCATTTTAAGCCCAGATCCTCTCTTAGTTTTCTTTAGAAGGGCTGATCTGGGCAGTTCCAAAACTGTATGATAAATGTACCTCAAAATAAAATGCTCTTTGAGAACTAGGATGGGTGACACAATGTGTGGCAAATTCAGTGGGCATCTAAACCTGTTGCCACCCAAACACTGGATGTCTAGAGCCAGTTATAATTCTTATGTGATTGTAGGTAATATAATAAGGTGGATGGTAGTGGCATTGTAAAGCAGGTGTGTGCATTTGTACATTTCCTTTGTTTTTTGGGGGGTTTTTTCCTCCTTTTGACAAAAGGTATCCACAAAATCGTTCACGCAATCTGTCATTAAATTTAACAAAAATTAGGACAACTGAATTATGTCTAGACTCTTGTAATTATTTGTCCCTTGATCCATCACATACTGGGCCCTGTGACCCTGTGTCATGTACCTGTATGAGGAACTTGAGATGATGAGGGTGGCCTCTCGTACAATTCCCATCCAAGCATTCCCTAACGTTGAGACAGGCATTGCAAGGACAGTGGAAGGTGCCAGGAAGCTGGAACTGCGTACTTGAACTTGGGAGCATTGGTGTCAGGTAGGCAGAAATGCAATGATGAGGGCATACCAACTTCAACCAGAGCAGTCTAGAGTAAACCCAGGTCACAAGCCAAGTTCAGTAGCAAAAGGGCAGAAATGCACCAAATCAATGAGCAGAATCAAGGTCAGAGACTGGCAATGTGCAGGCAACAATATACAGAATCAATAGGCAAAATCTTGGTTAAGAGTCCAGACCAAGGTTAGTAACAAAAGTAGACAGCACGTATACAGTAAACCGGCAAATTTAATCCAAAGAGGGGTCAGATCAAAGCAGGGTCAATAACAGAGTCAGGATCAAACATACAAACTGAAAGACCATCCTGCAATAGTCCCAGGCAGGCCTTAGTTTTAAATAGACATTTAGACACCACTGTCTGTGGTGGACATGCCCGTGTGTCCATGTGCAAACCATTGTGTGTGCATTCGTAAGCGCATGCGCTGACGACTTGAGGTTCCTGCTACTCTGCCACTAGGAAGCAAGCCCACCATTGTGGTAGGGGTTGTTGACATTATTTCTTCTAACAAATTTGCTTTATTCTGTATACAAGAGAACATCGGTCATGGAGAAAAAAACTACATTTTCTGTCAATTTTCTTAACAAAAAAAAAGGACAATGTTAACAGACTTAGAAAAATAAATATCAACCTCAAAGCTGTATCAGCATTTATGGTTAATAACGATAAATCTCTAAGTTTGGAATATTAAATATGAAGACATGATCTCTTGCCATCAATATCATCAAAATATCATCAAAATATATTTTTCAAGTAAATAAGTTATTGAAATAAACTCCTTGAGATGCAGTCATTACACTCACACCTTTTTAAATTGCTCATTCAAAATATATAACAGAGTTTTGAGGCATTTCTTATTAATAGTGAATTCAATTATCTGGTCACAGAGATAAGGCAAATTACATTCAGAATAAACATGGAAGGAGAAT